>NC_133619.1:25642889-25725389 GCF_048593235.1 Sminthopsis crassicaudata | reverse complement strand
GAGGAAAATATCAAATAAATAAGTGAAAGTGAGAAAGAGAATGTTTCAGTCTGTATTCAGATAAAATCAGTTCCTTCTCTGAGTATGGATAGGATTTTTCATCATAAATTAATAATATTCCATCACAAACGCATACCACATTTTATTGAGCCATTCTCCAGTGAGCCCCATTGAGACATCCCCTCAATTTCTAATTGGTTTTTGTCCTGAGAGCTGCTATATATATTATTTTTATACATATAAGTCATTTTCCTTTTTTTCTGTCTTTTTATCTTTTGTAACTCAGGCCTAGAACAATTCAGGCATGGTTAGGTCAAAGGATATGCATAAATTTGCAGACCTTTGGGCACAGATCATATCTTTTGATCATTTATCAATTGGGGCATGGCTCTTATTTTTTATAAAATTTACTCAATTCCCTCTATGTTTGAGAAATGAGGTTTTATCAGAGGAACTTGCTTTGAATTTTTTTGTACTTACTATTGCTAATTGTATTCCCCCACACACACCCATTTATTCTCTCTCCTTTCACCCTGTGCTTTCTTAAAGGTGTTTTGCTACTGACCACTCCCTCCCCCAATCTGCCCTCTCTTTTACCATCCTCCCCTCTTTCCTATATCCCATTGCCCTCCTATTTCCCTTCAAGGTAAGATAGATTTCTACCCCTATTGAGTATAAATGTTATTTCCTATTTGAGACAATTCTGATGAGAATAAAGTTCACTCCCTCTCCCTCTCCTCCTGTTTCCCTCTACTGTAAAAGCTTTTTATTGTCTCTTTTTTTCCCAATCCAATTCTCTCTGCCCCTTTCTTTCAATATATTCCTCTATCGTACTTTAATTTCATCATTTAAAAAAAATATATTATCCCTTCACATTCAACTCACACCCATGCCTTCTGTCCATATATACTCCTAACTGTCATAATAATGAGAACATTCTAATGAGTTACAAGTATCATCTTCCCATGTAGGAATATAAACAGATAAACCTTATTAAGTCCTTTATGATATCCCTTTTCTGATTACTTCCTTATGCTTCTCTTAAGTCCTGTATTCGAAAGTCAAATTTTCCATTCAGTTTTGGTCTTTTCAATCACAAATGTTTGAAAATCCTGTTCCACACAATGATTACCTTTTCTTCTGAATAGATAATTCTTGTTTCCAATCCTAGCTCCATTGATCTCCAGAATATCATGGTCCAAGCACTCTGGTCCTTTAATGTAGAAGCTCCTAAATCTTGTGTTATCCTGAATGTGGCTCTACTATACTTGAATTGTTCCTTTCTGAATGTTTGAAATATCTTTTCCTTGACTTGGGAGTTCCGGAATTTGACTCTACTTTTCCTGAGAGTTTTCATTTTGGGATCTCTTTTAGGAGTTGATCCATGTATATTTTTAATGTCTATTTTACCCTCTGCTTCTGGAATATCAGGGCAGTTTTCCTTGATAATTTCTTGAAAGTTAATGTCCAGGGCAGCTAGGTGGCGCAGTGGATAGAGCACCAGTCTTGAATTCAGGAGGACCCGAGTTCAAATTTGATCTCAGACACTTAACACTTCCTAGCTGTGTGACCCTGGGCAAGTCACTTAACCCCAGCCTCCAAAAAAAAAAAAAAAAAAAAAAAGAAAGAAAAGAAAAGAAAGAAAGAAAGAAAGTTAATGTTCAGGTTCTTTTTTTTTTTTTTTTTATCATGACTTTCAGGTAGAAAAATAATTTTACAATTATTTCTCCTGGATTTATTTTCAGGGTCAATTGTTTTTCCAATAAGATATTTCACTTTTTTTCTTTTTTTTTTTGGTTTTGTTTTATTGTATCTTGATTTCTCCTAAAGTCATCAGCTTCTATTTGCTCACTTCAATTTTCTAAGGAATTATTTTCCTCAGTGAGCTTTTGTGCCTTCTTTGCCAATTGGCCAATTTTGCTTTTTAAGGTATTCTCATTAGATTTTTTGCATTTCCTTTTTCACCTTTCATTTTTTCCCCCTAATTCTCTTCTATCTCTCTGCCTTGGTTTTCAAAGTCCTTTTTAAACTCTTCCATGACCTGAGCCCAAGTCTTATTTTTCTTGGAGGTTTTGGATGTAGGAGCTTTGACTTTGTTATCATCTTCTGAGCATGTGTTTTGATCTTTCTTGTCATAATAATAACTTTCAATGTCAGAAACTTTTTTTTCTGCCCATATTCCTAGGCTATTACTAAGATTTTAACTCTTTGTTAAAGTTGGGTTCTGTTTCTAGGTGGAGGATACACTATCGCAAGCTGGCCAAGGCTGGGGCTCCACTAACTGGGGTTATGTGGGATTGCACACCAGACATCCACCCTGTTGCCACAGAACTTCTCTACTGACCTTTTGAGTCTGGCCTGGACTCTCTGGGCTGTGAGGTCCAGAAGCCTCCAGTATTGCTACTAATTCAAAGCTTCCACCTAGCTGATACTAGGGTCCAGCTTAGAGCTGGGCAGGTTCCACAGACCTTTTCTGCTGATCTTCCAAGTGCTCTTTGGTATCTCTGAGCTAACATGTCTATTTCAAGTTTGATTTTTGGTTGGGGGTTTTTAATTTGGTCTTTTTCTAGCTTTTTAAGTTGCAGGCCCAATTCGTTAATCTTCTCTTTCTCTATTTTCTTCAAATAAGCCTCTAAAGATATAAAACTTCCCCTTATTACCGCTTTAGCTGCATCCCACAGATTTTGGTATGATGTCTCATCATTGTCATTATCTTGGGTGAAATTATTAATTGTTTCTATAATTTGCTCTTTCACCCAGTCATTCTTTAAGATGAGATTATTCAGTTTCCAATTACTTTTTGGCCTATTTACCCCTAACTTCTTACTGAATGTAGCTTTTTGAGCTGACATGTCTAGAAGCCACTAGTACTGCTGCTAATTCAGAGGTGGGGTCAAGTCGGATCTAGGACTAGCTCTGGGGTTTCCCTGGTGCAACCTGCATTGGGACTGCACACTGGATTCCCATCATGGTACAACAGAAACTTTTCTGCTGAGCTTCTAAATTGTCTTCAGCTGGAAAATGTACTACTCTGTATTTTGGGATGTTCTGATGCTCTAAAATGTGTTTAGTCATTATTTCAAGGAATTTGGAGCAGTTTGGGAGAGAGGTTAGGGAAGTTTCTGCCTTTATTCCGCCATCTTGGCTCTGCATCTCTTTCTCCATATCTTTGTACAAGTTGTACTCCTGAACTAGAATGTATGACTTTCCTCATCCCTACATCCTTAGCTCCCTTCAAATGCATACATAATTTAGACATAAAGATAATATCATAAACAAATTAGAAGAGCAAGGAAGAAACTGCCCATCAGATTTATAGATGAAGAAGAAGTCACAACTAAATAAGAGAGAGAAACGTTCATAAGCAGGCAAAATGGGTAATTTTAATTATTTGAAATTAAAAAGGTTTTACATAAAGAAAGCCAATGAAAATTAGTAGAGAAGCAAGAAATTGGGAAATATTCTTTGAGGCAAGTTTCTTTGATAAAGGTTTCATTGCTCAGACATGTAGAAGAACCAAGTTAAATTTATAAGAATAATAGTCATTCTCTAACTGATAAAAACCAAAGGATATGAATAGGCATTTTTCAGAGGAAGAAATCAGTCATCAATAGCCATATGAAAAACACTTTAAATTGATAATAATTAGAGAAATGTAAATTAAAGCAACTTTGATATATTATTTCACATCCACTTAGGTGAATAAGTTGAACAAAAAAAGAATAAAAGGAAAGGAAAATCAAAAAATATACAAGAAGAGCTTTGGAAGAACAGGTACATTAATGCTGGTGGAGCTGTGAGTTGATCCAAGCAATTTAGCACTATGCCCATAAATCTTCTAATCCTATAAGACCATTACTAGGTCTTTAACCCAAAGAGACCAAAAAGAAAAAAGAAAAAAAATGGATCCCTATAGAAAAAGATAATTAGGATCAAAGGGTTTTGCAGTTGTCAATGCTAAAAAATTACCCATGCATATATCTTGTAAATAAAAAGCTATAATAAAAAAAAAAGAAAAAGATAATTATATCAGCTCTAAGGATTGGCCATCAATGCCTGGGCAAGTTATGAGTATGACAAATTACTATAATACTATTGTGCTATAAAAAGTGATGAAGGGACAGTTTCCAAAAATCTGAAAAGATTTGTATGAACTGATGCAAAGTGAAATGAACAGGAAGAGGAGAAAAACTTATATGATGATAAGATTATGAAGGTAATCAATTCTAAAAGACTTAGGAACTCTGATCAGCGCATAATGATCCACCACAGCACTAAAGAACTCAGGATGAAACAAGCTAGCTCCTCCAGATGGAGGGCTGATAGAGTAAGAGATCAAAGCATATTTTTTGGCATGATTGAGATTGGAGTTTGCTTTATCTGATTGTGCACATTTGTAATTGGCTTTATTTTCTTGCTTCTCAATAAGTATGTGTGTGGGGGGAGGAGAAAACAAGAGGAACAGAACTCAGCTGAAGTGTTATATCCCACTTTGGGATCCCCCTTGTGAATTCTTTCTTTCCTGAAATTTTAGTGCATTGATTTATCTATCTATTAAAGTGCTATTTAATCACTGTTGAACTGTTGTAAACTTCACAAAGACAAAGATTATTTCATTTGTGTGTGTGTGTGTGTGTTTGTGTGTATGTGTCCTTATTGTCCAGCACCACAGTAGGCACTGGCTAGATTTAGTGCAACGTGTAGATGCCTGACTTATTCCACTTATTTGCCTCCTAGTATCCAATTTCTAATAGCACCCACCTGCCCTAGACTCTGACTTACACGCTCTCCTATAAAAGCACCACTTATTCTAATATAGAGCTCACATTGGAGAGCTATAGATAGTAGTAAGAGTCAAGTTAAACTTAAATTTCTCATTATTTGTGAAAAGGAGAATAGAGACTATTGTGATAGAGAGGATATTGGGGGCTTGATATCAGAAAAATCTGTGTTCAAATCCTGATTTATCCACTTTTTTAGCTATGCAAACTTGGAAAATCACAGAATCAGTTCCTCTTCTATTAAATGGGGAGGTTGGGCCAAATATTCTTAGATCGCTTCATAATTCAAAATTGATGGTCCTATGAAATACTACTTTTATTTAAATACTTTTCAATCTAAATGAGAAATTTAGCTATGTGGGAAAAGATTGTGTAATTTTCTCATCATTAGGGATTTCATATAGGGAGATTCCCTCTATTAATACAAATTGCAACCGCTCTGGGACTTAGTAGGTAAATCATAGGATATATATGGATATAGAATGGGAGAGGAGGGTAAGTGACATGATTATAGAAATTCAGAGTAAGAGGAACATCACTAAAAGTTGGAACGAGGCTAAGAAGACTTTATGGCAGTTCTGGGTCTTAGAGGAAGATTAGGAATTAGGTCGTTATTAGACCTGTTTCCCCTTACTAAAACTACTCAAATAAAATGATGGGAGAGGGTTGCTTGGTCACATCCATAACCATTTTGCACACCCAATTTAGGAAGGGCTAGGGAAGGGACCACAGTCCAAGTTCCTATCTCCTCCATGCCAATTATTCACATTTTATGTGCTCAATAACTAATCTCTGTGCCTGTTAACATGAAATTCTTGAAGATGGCTTCATTGAGATGAGTTATTTCCATTTGCAGTAATTCTAATTATTTTAAAGTGGAGGTGAGTTTCCTGGGGGAATTAATGCAGTTTATTTTTTTTCTCCTTTGCCTATAAGAAGTTTAAAGTAGATTAGTAATAATTGACAGACAGTGTAAGACGGGAAATCTGACAAAAGATAAGTGCCCAGAAGCCACCTTCCATTCTTACACCTTCCCTCAAAGAAGTTTCAATATCCTCCCAAATAGGCCATTCTTCAATTGTCTTATCTCTCAATAGAGTCAAATACTCTTTACACCTTTGGGCTTGATTTATAACTTCATCTACTGTATTGATGTGATGTCCTCATCTCCTACCTTTGTATCCCTTGCCTAGTATGCTCCCTCTCTCCTTACCTTGAACTCTTAGTTTCCCTAACTTTCTTTAAGAAGCAGCACAAAGTCCATCTTCTTCAAGGCTCCTTTCTCAATTCTCACTTTCAGCTGCTGGCACCTTCATTGCATAGATTGCTTCCATCTACTCCATGCATATATTAGATGTTCCTGGTTATGGACACATTACCTCCCTTCCTCATTAGAAAGTAAGCTCCTTAAAGGATGGGACAGTTTTGCCTTTCTTTGTATCTAACGTGCCCAGCATAGTGCTTGACTCAAAATAAGCACCTAATAAATGCATACTGACTGATTTAACTTCCAAACTTCAGTTCTCAAAGTATCGAGCAAAAATGTACCCCGCAGACTAAATTGAATATAATTTAACAGTATTTATGAAGTATCTACTGCATGCATATCATCTGCTAGCTGTGGAAGGAGATGCAATAATTTGACGAATCAATCATGCTTTTATGGAGTGTATAGCATAATAGGGGTTCAACATCAAATAGGTAACTCTAAATGGACAGACTTATTGAACAAATATTGTGTGAAATCTGGATGGATGGGAGAACAGATACTAAGTTCACCACCAACAGGGAGTGGATCAATGAAGCCTTAATTCAATTTAATCTGGATTTTGAAGAGTGATTAAGACTTATAAAGATAAAGAAGGGAAGGGAGGGCAAACATTCCAGCCTAAGAAAGGGTATGAATGGAGGTGGGAAAATTCACAATGTGTTGAAGGGACAAAATGACAATTTGAGAATTGGAGATCTCTATGATCAGCTAGATCAGGGATTCTTGAACTCATGTATCAATTTTTTGTTTAATATTTTGATAATTGAATGTCATTAGAATTGGTTTCCTATTAATATGGCAGAAACTAGGCATTGATCTACACCTAATACCCTATATCAACATAAGGTCAAAATTGGTTCATGATTTAGACATAAAGAGTGATATTATAAGCAATTAAAAGACCAAAGAATAGTCTACCTCTCAGATATGTAAAGAAGGAAGGGATCTGCATCCAAAGAAGAACTAGAGTATAGAATGCAAAATGGATAATTTTGATCATATTAAATTAAAAATTTTTTGTGCAAACAAAACCAATGCAGACAAGATTAGAAGGGAAGCAAAAAAAAATGGGAAAAATCTTTACATTCAAAAGTTCTTATGAAGATCTCATTTCTAGAATTTGTAGAGAATTGAGTCAAATTTATAAGAATTCAAGCCATTTTCCACCTGTCAGTGGCTGCTGGAGGTCTAACTCAGATCTGTAGAATGGATCTCTTTTTGTCAGTGGATGATGATGAGACTGAGAGACAATTGCTGTTGTCTGACCTCTCTTCTCTTCCTTCTGCCTCCAATTTATCTCATTCCCAGTCCATAAGCAGCACCTGTATCAGTAAAGGCTGCCCTGAAACTCCCTCAACTATCACAATCCACAGCTTTGGAAGCTCTCAAAGAATTAACCTGCCCTTTCACTCAAGGATGGTCCTTAATAAGATGAAGAAATTAAAACCATTTCTAGTCATTTGAAAAAAATGCTCTAAATAACTATGGATCAGAGAAATTCAAATTAAGACAACTATGAGGTATCACTACATACTTCTCAGATTGGCTAAGATGACAGGAAAAGAAAATGATAAATGTTGGCGGGGATATGGGAAAACTGGGACACTAATGCATTGCTGGTGGAGTTGTAAACTGATCCAACCACTCTGGAGAGCAATATGAAACTATGCCCAAAGGGCATACCATTTGATCTAGCTGTGTCTCTACTGGGCTTGCATCTCAAAGAGATCATAAAAAAGGGAAAAGGATCGACCATATGCAAAAATGTTTGTAGCAGCCATTTTGTAGTGGCAAGGAAATAGAAACTGAGTGGATATCCATTAGTTGGAGAATGACTGAATAAGTTATGGTATATGAATGTTATGAAAAATTATTTTCCTACAAAAAATTATCAGCAAGATTTACATGAACTTATGTTAAATGAAGTGAGAAAAACCAAGAGAACATTGTACATAGCAACTATAAGATTATATGATGATCAATTCTGATATACATGACTCTTTTCAGCAGCGAGGCGATTCAGGCCAGTACCAATGGACTTGTGATGGAGAGAGCCATCTGTACCCAGACAGATGATTGTGGGCACTGAGTGTGGATCACAACATAACATTTTCATTATTGTTTACTTCCTTTTTGTTTTCTTTCTCTTTTTTTTCTTTTGATCTGATCTTTCTTGTGCAGCGTAATTGTGGAAATATGTATAGAAAAATTGTACATGTTTAACAAATATTAGATGACTTGCCACTTAAGGGAAGGGTTGGGAAGAAGGGAAAGAGAAGAAATGGAACACAAGGTTTTGAAAGGGTGAATATTGAAAAATATCTATTCATATACTTTGAAAGCTTTAAAAAATAAAAAAAAATAAATTAAATAATTGGTTTATTCAATGTTTCCAAGTATATTATATCATGTATTTAAAAAGGTAATTCTGAGAAGTGGTCCAGAGTTTTCAGCAAGCTGCCAAAAGACTGTGGAACACAAGTTTAAGATCTCTTCCTCAAGGAAAATTCATATTCTATGAAGAATACTCTCAACAACCTAAATAGAAATGGGTCTTTCAGTCTTTGCCTTAAGACCCCTAATGAATGGAATCCAACCATTTACCTCCTAAAGCAGTGCTTCCCATGTATGGGTAACTTTTGATTGCTAGGAATCAAAAGGTTTTTTCCTGTCATCAAGTCTGAATCTGCTTTTCTGCAGCTTCCATGATTTCTCATGGGTCTGCCCTCTGAAATCCTTCAATCAGCTGAGAGCCCTTCAGATACTTGAAACCAGCTTTCAGTGTAGTCGCAAGGTGAATTCCATAGTGATAAAGATGGAAGCTGCCAAGATGATTTTCATCCTCAGTGTTCTGATTATGACACTGTCTTACTCAATGAACTCTAGTGGCTCCCTAAGACTTCAAGGATCAAATATAAATCACTGTTTGGCATTAAAAGTTCTTCACCACTTGACCCCTTCCTGTCCCTCCAGGCAGTCAGCTTGGTAGAACCAGGGGAAGAAAACTCAGCTCAATATTGAAGATGCTGAATTTGGGGCGCCAGTGGAATATCAAGAAGAAGGTGTACCATAGACTATGAGGTCTAAAGTAGGGGTAGGTTTAAGCAGGTTTAGTGTCTATTTGAGCTATCTGAACGATAGTCATAGGCTACAAGATGGATGAAAATGGAATGGTCAAAAAAGAAAATAAAATGAATGAAGAACAAAGGTTCAAAAATAGAATTTTGGAAAACAAGGATCTCAGAAGGTCAGGAAGAGGGTGAAGAGTCCATAAAAGGAGAGTGACTACTTAGAGAGGTAAGCAAAAAAAGAAAATGTATAGTCCTTGAAGCCATAAATGATCCCTTAAAGATAAAAAAGTTTTGAAAATGAGACCAGAGATAGTATACTATGTCTAGTATCAGAATATACTGTGTTACCTGAAAACCATTGCAGGCCATCAGGTGATGAGTTGTTTTAGCCATAACATCTGAGACACAGATTATAATCTGTATTAATATAGGATTCAAGGTCATACAAGTGTCTGTGACAGGATTTGAACTCAAGTTTTTTGACTCCACATCCAGAATTCTGCTGTGGACAGGCGACTTAACAACTCTATGGATATTCAGTTCATCATCTTTGAAATGGTAATGACCTACTATCTACCACCTCAAAGGATTTTGAAGATGAAATGACATCATAATAGAAGGTGATTCTATACTATGATTAAATTTCCAAGTCACCAGCAGCCCAATGAGCAATCCTAAGTGGTTAAAGAGAAGAAAATACCCAAACTTTAAGTCACAGGGAACTTGAATACTTTTGAATTCCCCTGCTCCACTCCTGTCTCTGACCACAAAGCATGTTAAGGAATCCTAAATCTAATTCCTCCACTGAACCCTAGTAGATTCCTTGAGCAATAAGAGATGGTCTTGGGACTCTGACTCTCCATATGAACCTTCCATAGTTTCTAGAAGAATCCTTTTACTCCCAGAACTCAGTGGGACAATGTGGTTCACCATCAGTAAATGACATTGCCTCATGAGGCACTGGGGAGAATACAATATAATGACAAGAGGTCAAATTTTCCCTGACAGTTCTGCTTCTGTCCTTATGGCCAAACAAAGGAGATAACTAGAGTTTCAGGCCTTGGGCTATATTTAGAGTGGTTCTATTCAATCAGGACTGAAGGAGTATCTCCCCATGCCTCACAAAGCCTATCTCTGAATGCCCCCCAAGTATCCAGGTGAAATCTACCTCCCTTTTTCTTCAAGTTAGCTAAGCACTGCATATGTATCAGTTTAGCATTTAAGACAGCTTCTCAATAAACACATGGTAAATCAGACCTGAAATGCTGATCAAAAGTGTTTGATGCTTTCCCCATGCCAGTGCATTTATCTGCTGTCCTTTGCACAATAAGAAAAGAAAGCCAAGAGACTGTCAGAGTTAATTAGAGTCATGCAGAAAGCTTTCCAGCCTTGTGCAATGTTTTTACTGCATTAAAGAAAAATGTACAATCATTTCACAAATTCAGGTCTTAATTGTTCATAATATGATAATTAAACTTGAGTTTCATACAAACATCAATTTGTCATTCACTGGAACTGACATCTTAGTAAAGGGATGAATCTGCTCGACCACTGACCTCCCAAAAGAGACCCTTTAAGAGCTTTATTTTTCTCCGGTCCAGCTCACTAATGGAGGTTAATTGTTGAAAAACAAAGTGTGATCTTATGGTTTTATGAAAACAGCCTCCTGGTCTATCTTTCAAGGCAAAATCCTGACCTTATTCCAATAAGGAATGGACCATTATATGGCCGCCTCACCATCTCTAGGCAAACAGAAGGCTTCTTTTTCCTTCTTACACTTTGAAGTTGCCCTTTCAGCAGAGACCCTTTAACTACTATATTTGCGATTCAGATGATCAGATAATTAGATGTAAGATTAGATGCGCCAGAAGAGATGGCTGCCTCAATTAATCTTACAGTCGGCAGTGCTGTCTGCAAATCACCACTTGGTGCGTAACAGAAAATATCAAATTAAGTTTTCAGGAGCAGGGAAATTTCAAGACAGTATTCATTTTAATTCCATTTGATGCAAGAGTATAATTCACGCCCAGATACAGAATTAGTGTCATACTTTTTTTCCTCCCAAAATACCTTTCGTTCTTAGTTTTTAATTTATAAAATAGAACCATGAAAGAGCTGGAAAAAGTGTTAAAGGGAAAAAGAAACCTTTACAAGGTTTCCATGGAATTCATACCATGTTCTTTTCTCTAAGTAAACCCACTCAAAGTCCATTGTCCTTCTGAATCAAGACTAAAGAATTAAATGTAGGGAGTGGCCTTCCAGCTGATGTTTGCCTAGGTTAGCCAATATTCACCACCAAAGTCAATTGCTTCTTATTGATGTGTCATTCATTGATGTCTCATTTTCTTTTTGAGAGGCACTGTGGCAAAATAAAGTATTGGATTGAAATCAGGAAGATGTAAATTTAACTTTTTTCCTTATATGCTTTTCTTTCATTTCATGAGCATTTTAAGTCAGTCAACAATCATTTATTAAATGGCTAATTTACATTCCTAAACTGTTGATATAAACAACACAACTCAAAAAACAAACAGCAGTGCCTGCTCTCAAGAAACTAATAGTCTAAAGGAGAAAAGAACATGCAAACAGTTCTGTATAGTGTGTGTGTGTGTGTGTGTGTGTGTGTGTGTGTGTGTGTGTGTGTGTGTGTTAGTGGATTAGAGCCCCAAACCATCAGTCAGGAAGACCCCACTTCAAATCCAGCCTCACACAATTACTAGCTATGTGACTCCAAGCAAGTCACTTCACCCTGTTTGCCTCACTTTCCTCATCTGTAAAATGAAATATAGAAGGAAATGGAAAATGATTCCATTATCTTTGCCAAGAAAACCCCAAATGGGATCATCAAAAGTCAAACATGAGTGAAATTACTGAACAACACATATAAACAGTATAACTATTTATGTATCTGTGTTTGTGCATGCATGTATGAGTAGAAATATATGTTTATTTGTACTGTATATACATATATAGATATACAGGATAAATTAAAAATAATAACCAGAGGGAAAGTACTAGTTTTCAGGAACATTGGGAAAGGCTCTTTGCAAAAGGTGCAATTTTATCTGGGACCTAAATGAAGTCAGAGAAAGCATAATTGTATTCCAGGAAGTATATTAAATTCTTGGGATACATAGATAAAAAGAAAATAGTTCCCACCTTCAAAGAGGTTTCTCCACCCTGTTTTACTCTAGGCAAATCAGGTAACTCCTGGATTCTCAGTTTGTTCTGTAAAATGGATATGGTAAGGGCACCTATCTGGGAAAGTTGTTGTCATAGTTATATTGGATAGAATATTGAAATGGTTTTGTTAAACATAGGTCATTAGGCAATGATGATGATGATGAATTCCCATTTTATAATCTCATATATGACAGTTTTCCTGAAGCACAGACAGCTTGCTGGAAATAGAAATGAGGCTTTTCCCTTTGGGAAGGTGCACTGGACATTTTTTCCTTTTGCTTTGCTAGTTTCACTTTCTTATGTATTCTGCAAAATTAAACACAAACTATTCGAACTTCCGATATATTAAGTGAATATAAGTATCCATTGTACATATTCACAGAAAGAAATCCAGCATATCTAAACTTTTAAAAAATGTAAACACAAAAGTACACATGTATAGACAAAGAACATCCAGAATTTTAAAATTAGAGAAAAACTTAAAAACTAGAAAATAGATGTCACCAAAGAATATCAGACTTCATCCAGAGTACCTCTAAAGGGGAAAATACAGTCAAAAATTTGAGAAAACTAAAGGACAAATAATAGGCTTTATTTTTATCTAACAGTTTTTAAATTTTGTATATGGTTATAAAGTATGATAAAACTAGATTGTCCAGAAATAAATAAATCTTTTAAAATGTATTATTTGCTCTAGTCCATAGCTCACTGATGTGGAATCTGAGGGTTACATCATATGCTGAGACATGAACAGATCATGTCTAAATTATGTTTAGAAGGTGTTTTTTTTTTTTTAATTAAGGAAAAACTAATTTTAAAATGTATCTCATTCATTCATTCAATGAATATTTCTGAAATGCATGAACATTTTCAAAGAAAACTCCTGAAGGTAACTTTTTAGAAATTCTATTACAAGAGGGTACAAATGGTCTTGGTCAATAACTATTTAATAATCCTCTAATCTCAAAATGTGAGAGACCCCAAATCTGGGAACTCTGGGAAGGTAACTAAGGAGAGCCAAATGATAAACTAGCCTTGATGCATTGACCTCAAAACAAACCACAGTATAATATGCGAAATACAACAAACAGGACAACGTGCACACATGCAATGGGAGGGAACATCTTTTAATGGGTCGTTGGACTCTGAGACTTGGAATTTTCACTTTTGTTTACATATTCATAGCACTTAACATGATGCCTGTCACATAGCTGGCTCATACTAAATCTCGGAGTTTAACTGAATAGAAAAATCATATCCTTTTAATAATATAGTGTTTTCTCATAGTCTTCCTTGCTTCTTACCTGCCTTTGTTTTCTATAGTATTACTAAGTTTTGTTAATAATACTTCCTCAATGTATCTCGCATCTGTCCATAGCAACTCACTACCACAATCCTAGCCCTACTTGAGAAATCAAGTTCAGGATATCCAAGAGATGTAAGGCCAAAAGAGGACAGAAGAAAAAGCACTATGATAGGGTTATCTGAAGACAGAATGGGAGTTCAAATAACCTTTTTCTCACTAAGTATCTCTGTAACATTGAACAAGTCATCTTCCCTCAACTTAAATGTCCTCTCTACAAAATGAACTAAATGACCCTGGGATGCCTTGTATCACTAAATATATGAGATAATCACTGAATTTGAGTTGGAAAGGACTTCAATGACCATCTAGTTCAACGTATCCACAAAAGGAATTCCCATTGAGACTTACCCAATAAGTTGCTATCAAAATTCTGCCTGAAAACTTTCAAGAAGGGGAAACTCATGACTGTTAATGGCAGGTCATTCCACTTTGTTTGAAATTGGGTTTTGTCATTGTTGTTGCTATTACTATTTTCTGATCTATGATCAAGTAGTTAGAATGAAAGAAACATACAGTAGTCTATATGTTCCACTGATATCTAAGCAATATCATGGGTCACAAGGAAAGTGCCCCAGCATGTTGAATGGACATTCTGCGAAGGATTTCAAGGCAGAAATCACCAAGATCCCTGCGAGGTGGTGTGAGCTATAGTCTGAATCACTGGAATATGTTCATTGATGAAAGTATAGATCCAGTAAGATATTCAAAAGCCATCAGCTCTGGCCTAAGAGTTTGAACATAATAGACTGTTAGTAAATATTTGTTTAGTTGACTTAATTTTTTAAAAATCTACTCTTTTTTTTGAACTTCCCAAATTCTATTCAGAACAACACCATGCTCTTAACTATCCCAGGTTCAAATCTTGAGAGTCAGCTCAGTTTCTTTCCTTCAGCACCTAAGTTCAAACAGGTTCTTATTGGCTCTTACTGATGCTACTGGACCAACCAGTTAATACAAGGATAGAGTGCCCCGTTTGGAGTCAGAGAAGACATCTTCCCAAGCTCAAGTATGGCTCCAGACTCTTACTTCAATCCCTCAATTTCTCACCTAAAAAATGAGCTGGAAAAAGAAAGGACAAACCACTCCAGTATCTTTGTCAAGAAAGCCCCCATTGATATCATGAAGTGTCAGATATAATTGAAACAACAAATTTGCTTTTTTTCCCATAATATCAGTTGAATACATTGCCCACAATGCTAATTCCTCTCTGATGCAAACTACTGTATTATTCTTCTAAATTATCTTCCTACTTTTAGTCTTGCCCTTTGTCAATAATGCCTCCAGATACTGAGCAATATGATCTAAACACAATCTAAAAATACCCTTTCCTCATTTCCAAACCTTCATGACTCCCCAGTCACTCTAGGGTAAATTGCAAATTCCTTAACCTGACACTTAAATAATTTATAAAGAATAGTAATATTGATCCTACTAATGTTTCTCGAGATTTTTAATTGTAAAAATAGGGACAGAGTACATTTTTACAGTTCTATTCTCTCCAACAAACACAAGACTTCAACATTCAAAATGTTCCTGTCAGCTTCTTACTCAACAAACTAATATTTTCATTCTTTTATCTTGCTTCTCTTTTTCTTTCTCAATAATATTGCTAGTTCTTTTTCTGAATCAACATTTAATTCAATTCGATTCAACAGACATGCAATAAACATTTACAAAATTCAAGATACTAAATTAAGTACCCCTCTGTCTTTATTAAAAATTTTAAATCAGTCATTATAGTGTGGAAGAAAGAATGCTAAATTTGAAATCATAGGACCTAATTTCCAATCCTGTGTCTGAGGCTTGCTAGCTGTTGTCCATGGCCAAAACTCCTGAATATGTTCTATAGATGTAAAATGGGAATCAAAATTATAAGTACTCATCTTGAGAAGCAACATGGGGAAATGGATGGGGAAGATCTTGGATTCTATAAGACCCAAGTTCAATTACCAACCTGTGATATATAAAAGCTGTGAGACTTTGAGGCATTCACAACTTCTCAGAGCTCCAAGTACTTCTCTGAGATTGTAAATATATTCATGAGCATTTATAAAAGTTATTTTCTTTTGATATTGTTCATTTCATATTTGACTTTTTTGTGATCTCATGGACCCTAATAAGACAAGCTCTTCTATCCTTCACCGTCTCTCAAAGTTTGTCAAAGTTCATGTTCATTGTTTCCATGACACCATGTAGCCATCTAATCTTCTGCTGTCCTCCTTTGCTTTTGTCTTTAATACTTCCCAATATCAGTCTTTGCCAATGAGTCACATTCTTTCATCATGTAGCCAAAGAAATTCAGCTTCAGTATTTGATGATCCAATGAATAGTCTGAATTCTGGAAGTTCCCCAAACTGATGAAATCACAGAACTAATCCTCCAAATTACTAATGATAGAGGGTCTTTTTTTAGGCTGTATAAAAAGTTTAACTTTTTAAAGTTATACAATATAAATCATATAAAAATAAATATATAAATCAATAGAAATCATACATATATATAAGATTATAAAAATAATAACTATATTATAATATATATCATAATATATAATTATATTATTATTATAACAATAAATAATACTAATAATATAAGTTATATGAAAAAAAAAATTGAACTCTAAAGTGCTACCTAAGTTCTGGTTATTATTTATCCCAAAGATAATGATTTTGTTCACTCTCATTCTTATTTCTTTTTAACAAATTACATTTCTTTCCTCTCTCTTTTAAGCAAGACTCTGTAGCCTCTCCATTGTCATGTTACCCATATTTTCATTCTCTTAGCCATCCCCAACTAGTTTTAATAGTGTTTTACCTTAGTGCATTTGTAGAGTAGACAATTCTCAATTCTCTGCCTGCTACTTTCCACAGCCTTCTCTGGAACATTTGCTCCCTAAGTAAACTCCTCCATGATTTAACAGGCCTGGCACTTTATCAGCCCTATAGCAGATCAAAAGGCTAAGTTCACACTTTGGCTGTGCTGATAGCTATGGAGCTGAAAGCTTTAGCTTCTCTGTAGAATTTTATTCCTCAGATGAGTTCGACTAGTTTTCAAGGTATACATTACAGAATCTTAAGGGTGAGAAAGAGCAATGACATCATCTTCAGCTGCATGGACTGTAGGCTTAAAATCTACCCAGTACAATTTGTATCCAATACTCTCTATGGCATGATCAAGATGTGGTCACACAATCTCTATATGAAGATTTCTGACAAGGCAGACCTTATTGCCTTTCAAAGTAGACCAATCAGATGAGAATTTTACTAAGGAGATAACTCCTGATACTGAGTCTACCTTTCCCTCTGATGTTTTCACTCATTACTCCTAATTCTGACTCTCTGGGGCAGAGAGCAAAAGTCTAATTCTTCTACAGCCCTTCACATACTTAGAGATAGCTCCTATGATTTACCACACTGGAGTCTTCTCCACTTTTTTAAGGTAGGCATCGCGAAGACTTCCAATGGGTTCTCTTCCTCATATGACATGACTTCAAGATTACTTGTTATTGGCTATTTTCTTCTAAGCATTCTCCAACTTATCATTTGATTTATTCTCTCTACTAGTGAAGATGGTTATTCCACAGGTGTGGTCATACAGCCTCTGCTTATGTGTGGCAAGGAGCTCACTATCTCAGAATTCAATTCCATTTAAAAGTCGTTTAATTTAAATAAGCTATTTAATTAATGAGTGTTAAAAGACAATATGTAGCATAGCATCTCACACACACACATGTTGCTTTATAATGTTTGCCAAGTTGGACTGATAGTTAATTCCCATTTAGGGCTCATTATTAGACTTCTTCATATTAATATGACCTCTGCTTTGGGATTAAGTTTCACTCATTGGTCCTAGATTGGCTCTCTAAAGTCAGATAGAAATTGTATTTTTCTTTCCTGGGACAGTATGACTGGCATATGAAGGCACCCATCATGTGATGCTTAATGTTTTCTACTCCACTTCCATTATTTCCATTTCCACTGACCAGTCTTCATAAAATATAGTTTCAAGGCCCTTCACCTTCTTATCATCCTCTTCTGGGCACACTCTACTTTGTTGAAGTCTCTCTTGAAGCAAGCTGTCTGAAGTACAAGAGAGTTCCAAATTATTCTACATTAAATATAATGGGAGGCTATGTCCAGTATAGACTCTCAGCATGCAACACACAGGAAAGAACATGAGTGACTTTCCTCTCAGCAGATTACTGCCCAAAACTCAGAAGTCATCTAGCAAAACCACATTGGAGAGAAGGAAATATGGTCCTTAGAAGTCATGGGACTTGCCCAGGGTCACATAGTTATAAATGTGATATAAATGATAGATATAAATGTCGTGGGTAGGATTCCAATACAGGACTTCCTGATTTCAGTTTCATTATTCTATTCATTACAACCCATTATCTCTACTGGGGTTCTTATCCTTTTTTTGTGTCATGGACACATTCTCAAAATAATTAAATGCATAAAATAAAATACATAGAATTACAAAGGACACCAATTATATTGAAATAACAGCACCAATTTTTTAAAAGAATTAATTTAATTTAATTAATTTTAAAAGGATAAATTTAATTTAATTAATTAACCTACCCCCCCCCCAACTTTCTGTCCTAGTTTATCCACCTCATTGAATAATTTTTGCTTTGTTTTTTCCCACTTTTTTCTGCATAGCACCACTTAGGAACACACTTGCAAAACATCTGGTGGAGGTAGACCCAACAATGGCTACTGTAACTAAGCACAGTCCTCCAGAGCAGTTCTTAATGTAGAATACAATGAAACTATTATCTGTCACGGTCTTGTCATAATACTTATATAAAATTGCTATACTTTATATTTTTACATATGTTACTTAAGATTCCATAGGAGTTGAGGTTTTTGATAGTCTTATCACATTTATATTAAAATTGCAGTCAACACCCTTGGTTCGTAGTCACATGTACTCTCATTATGTATTTTTGTGGTGTTGACTTTTAATGAAATATATAATTTTGCATTAATCCTTATTAATTTTCATCTTGTTAGTCTTAGCCCATTGTTCTAGCCTTTTGAGATATTTTTGAATCCTGATTCTGTCATTCAACATTTAACTATTCCTCCCAGCATTCTGTCATCAGAAAATTTGATAGACATGTTCCTATGTCTTCGTTTAAATCATTGATTTTAAAAATATATATTGAACAGCACTGAAGACAAAGCGCAGAGAAAAAATACTTAGATCGGAATCAGAAGACCTCATTTTCAATCTTGGCATTGGAAGTTCATTTTTGTGTGATCACAAACAACTCATTTCATCTATCTAGATCTCTGTAAAAATTTAAAAAACTGGACTAGATGCTCTTTAATCCCATTCAGTTGTAACATTCTGATTCTATGCCAGTAAAGGCCTTTTTCCAAAAGGAGAATGATCTGCTAACTGGATATGGAATTCAACCAGCTAAAATCCCTCTTCAGTATCCTATGATACAGCCATGTCTCTACTTTTTCCACAAGGATCTTAGAAGAAAGTTTTGTTATCCATTTTGTTGAAGTCAAGGGGCCTCATTCCTATAGAATTTCCATGACTGACTTATCTAGTTACCCCATCCCAAAAGGAAAAGTGGATAATATGCCTGACTTGTTCTTCATGACATTTCACTGGCTTTGCATGAGCACCACTTCTTTAACTATTCACAAACAACTTGTTTTCATGATCTTATTCAATTGCAGGACCAGGAATCAATGGATAGAATCAACCATCTCTCTTTTTAAACTTTCGATTGGGATAGTTTCCATTCTCCAATCTTTTAGTCCCCTTCCAATTTTCTATAATTTTTCACTGTCCATGACATTATAATGGTATATAAAATTCTCCCTCTACTGAAGATTATTATTTTTTTCTGAGTTTGGAGAGTTGACTTCAGCAGCTAGGGTCTCCCTCCCTAACCATCACCTACTGTAGGACATAAATTTCCTTTTAAACATGTTAGTTCTACTTTTCTGTTAGAAGAGCCATAGCCTTTATAAAGAGACCCTAGTCTCTGGTCCCATCATAGACAAAATAAAAATAAATGATTTTTTTTTCTTTTTGGTAATTCTGTCATGCAGACTTTTGTGAGTAATAGACATTCTGGGAGTTGAATTTTTAAAATTCTGAAAGGCACAAATTATCATTTGTTAATAATCTGGAAAATTGAAAAGCCACCTAAAAGAGAGAGTAGCCTACAGATATGGAATTTTGCATACGCTATCAAATGTAATCAGTGTGGGTGATAATTTTTCTTTAACTGATTTTCTTTGTTAAAAATGAAGGCTCACTAGAATAGGAGAAGCAACATATCAAATACAGAAATAAGTAAGATATAAAAATAAAAGGCATAAAAATTTCTAAATATTGTTTGGAGAAGACTGATTTAGATCTAGAAAGGGCCTCAAAAGCCATCTAATTCACGCTGTTACAAATGATAAAACTGATGAAACAGTATAGTCAAAATCACACAGAGCAAGGATTCAGATCCAGTATCTGTTACATAAAGAGGGAGGAAAAGAAGGGTTTGGAAAGAAGGAAGGAAGAGAGGAAGGGAACAAAGGAAGGAAGGAAAAAAAGAAAGGGAAGGAGGGAGGGAAAAGTATATAAAAACAATCACTTTACATATATACTCCCTGCTCTTTTCTAAAAGAGAGAAAAACAGAAATCCAATATTGTCAACCTAATATGAAGCTTGATTAGCTTAAGCATTTGGCACTAATTACACATGAAAACATTAAAAGAAAATAATGCTATTCTGTAATTCTTAGGGAGATATTTACTACTTTTCTTTATCCATTTTTATTACAGATCAATAGTTACTTTATTGAACCCCAATAATACTCTCATCCCCTACTATGCACACACATGCACACATACACATACACACAGAGAAAAGATGGAATATCTCTAGAGAGTTATTTCCAACCTCTATCTTCACATCACTACTCTATCCAATCAATACAAAGTGATAAATTGCAGACCAGTGTATTAAGCCAAAATCCAACACAGCTATAGTTCAAGGTAGCATGTATATTATTTAACTGAGACCTTTGTGACAACTCCTTCCATTGTGGTTTCTGATAAATGTAGTAAATCACCAAATACCCACTGATCGATCATCTAAGTGCTCCGAATTGTCTGGAAACTTGATTGAGGAGCAAAGAAAAATAAGAACTATAATCAATGAAATTGGTAATTCTGGAGGGAAATCAGACTTTGATGTTTTAAGTATGTGGGTATTTAACAGGGTTTCCAATCTATCATTTGTTGTCCCTGCAGGTAAATTTGTATTAACTTCAAGCCAAGTTTTCATTTTATAATGTTTTTTTAAAGGAACTGCCATTTTTCATATTCATAGTGCTACTATTTTGCCTCAGAGAGATTTATCTTCAAAGATTAAATGTGCTATTGAAATATTCGTCAAATGTGAATCTTGCAAGTATAGATCCTTTGGTATGTGATGATAGGATTGGGTTTTCCTGGACTGAACTCAAATGCTTTTGTGAGATCATTCCTAAGAAATGAGAAGGCAAAAATAAAATAGAAAACATTACATCTCTATTTCTACTCCACCTTTTTGGGGGAGAAGAGGGGAATTATGAAACTATGATTTCTTCAACATTAGGAATTCCTAGTATTAGAACCCATTTGATAGATCCTGATAGCTAATACATTTACAGCTTATAAAATTTAAGAGAATTTATAGAATTTAAGAATTGTCCTGGGTGCTGAGAGGTTCTAAGTTCATTTGTACAAAGTCTAGTGCCAAAAGCCAGACTCAAAAATATAAGCTATCCTGATCTTCTATTATTACACCTTGTCTTTCATCAATGAATTCATTAATTCATAACAAAGATCCAATCAACAAACTAACAAGCATTTACAATAAATACTTATGTGCTAGATACAATTTAAAAAAAAAAAGACACTGAAAGAAGTCTACTCTCAAGTATCGGGCTAAATTTTTCTCCAGCTTCCATAAAAAATGGTGTTCTTAAATTTTCATAAAACATGTCTCTCTTGATCCTGTACAGAACACAAGAGAAAGACATTTTATCAGCAGTTTGGAAAGGAAGAATGACTTTGGAATCAGGCATATTACTGCAATACTTGGGTGGTCCATCTGTTATCACTTGTTCCTATTGCATGACTGTCCCACCTTCTTTAATCTCCTTTACAAAGATTAAATAAGACATAGTCTCCACCCTCCTGCAGCTCACAATCTGTAAGATCAGCTGTATCCATAACTGAGCAGAGAATTAATTTGGAGTAAAATCTTTGGAACAAACTACATCTCAGAATAAATAGAGTAAGTCAGTGGCACAGCTCATCAGTTAGTCAGTTAACAAGCATTTATTAAGCACCTCCCATGTTCCAGGTGATCTGTTAAGCAGAAGAACTACAAAGGAAAGCAAATGGAAGTCTCTGATCACAAGAAGCTCACAGCTTAATGGGGAGAAAAAATGACATCAATTATGTACAAACAAGAGACATATAGGATAAATTGTAAATAATCATCAGAAAAGAAGCATTTGCACAAAACTACAGTGGAAAAATCTTGGATTTGGAATCAAAGAACCTGGGTATAAATCCCTTCTCTGAGATGATATACGTGTGACCATGAGTAAGTCATGGACCTCAGTTTCCCCAATCTGTAAAAGGAAAAAGATGGTCTAGATGATCTTTAAAGTCCATTTCAGCTTTAAAGCCAGAATCCTACATCTTGGGTCTGAATTCCATCTTTGTCACTACTAACTAGATGGGATGGATGAAGACAAAGGACCCAGTTGATTCTCTGTAAAATGAAGGGCTTGGCTTCAGTGACCTGTGAGGGCTCTTGCAGCTCTGAATTCAATGATCCCACTTTCAGCTGAAAGAAAAGATTTGCAGCAGGGTTTTAAATTATCAGAGCTTTAAGTTTGATGTTTATTCCTGCCTTGGCAATCTTGCTGCTTCCAAATATACTTTCACATCATTTCCATGTTCCCTACTGCTAAATGTAAGGATCTATTATATTACACAATAAACAGCATCTCAAAAAGTCATAGACAAATCACATTTCTATAGCTCACATTTGATTTTGAGTATATTAGAAGAGTTGGCAATTAAACAAGAAAAGAACAGTGATTACTTTGGGGTTTTTTTAAGAGATGAATTCTTTATGATATAAATAATTAGGCTCTGATTTGAGCATGGAATTAAGGAGATGCACTCCAACATCCATATTCCAAAATTCGGATTCCAAATTGGTCTTTACCCTTATGGAAAAGAGTAGTAATGGGCAGTGCCAAACTCTTGGATGGTACATTGAAGTTTGCTTCAGACTTAAAAATAATCTATAGACTTGATTCTCTATAAATTCCATGAATACATGAGTCATACCAAGATGCAAACCCTTCCCATACTCATTTTTTAACTCTGGAAAACAAAATGAAACTATAAAATGTTATTCAAATGAAAAATGTCTAGCATGCATTTTTAGCATCTTATGAGTAAACCCTTAAATAAAGCATTTGGGTATAGAAGGAAAAAAATTCACAGCATGAAAAATGTTCAATACGGAGTCATTTACTCAGCAAATATAGTAAAAAAAATTAACTGGGAAATAAAAACATAACAGAGAATACTGAATATCCTTAATGAAAGCAAGGATACTGCTAACAGTATGTCAATTTTATCCAGAGTTTAGTTTTGGCACGTAACATGTGACATAAAAAGCAAAATGCTTCTAAGACATGGGGGATTGGAATATGAAAGAACATTAGTCATGTGATAGTGAAAAGCAAGAGATGGACAATGGAGAACTATCTTGTGTTAATTTTAAAAAACACAGGGGTTTGGACTGGCAAATGTTTAACCATCTTATCTCCAAGGGGAAAATACTGTTTGCAGGAAGCACATATGAGTTTAATTCTCATTATTAGCATTTTTTCCATCTCTTTATTAAGTCTAGACAGTCCAATGAAGCAAATCCTGATTTGTAGAAGTTGCTAATTTCTGAGATGTAAATGACTCAACATTTGATAATCATCTCTCACTAGCCAGTATGAGATTTGTCCAGAACAATCCTGGGGGGAAAAGAAAAAAAAAAAAAAAAAAAAAAAGGTCTCTAAGGCTATGGGTGGAAGTAAGAGAATCTTCTATACATGGTTTCCCCAGAGGCATGGAGAATAATACAGTAGGAGAAAGGTGGAAGAGATCAGAGCTTCAATTTAATCCTAAGGAAGTCCATGTAAAACACATGACTCCTGAGTCATTCCTTCCACCCAGGTCTTTGCTTCTGAGCTCAAATTGTTCAGTCCCAAAAGACTAGTGCTCCAATCCTATATTACCTAACATACAAGTCCATCAATGGTTAAGAGCTTCCCAGCATCCATCTATGTAACCTACTCCATGTATGAAGACACTTCCTGTAACTTGTTGGGCATCCAAGAATACATCTGTATCAATTGATGACAAGTCAAGAAAGGGAATAAGTGAAGAGGAATGGAGCCAGTTCAAGCCTCACAGCTAAATTCATTCATTCAATGAATTAAGTGCCTACTACGTGCCAGGAACTGTTTTAAGTGCTGTGGACACAAAAGGAGGCAAAAGACAATCTTTTCCCTCAAGGATCTAACAATATAATGGAAGAGACTTGTTGGCTGAATCTGGACAAATCACTTGATGTCAATTAAATGTCCTTTCAGTATCCCCCATGGAACTCTTTTAGATTTAGGTTACTCAGAATCCTCATCTAGAAAAATAAGTTTCACTACCTGAACTCTAAGGCCCCTTCCTTCTCTCATTCTGTGATAGTATGATTTTATGGTTTGCATTGGTAGAAGAACATTCCTAATGCTAGAATTCATTGTGCCAATGAAATCACAGGATGAGGGACTCTGCCCCAAATAATGAGGAGAGAAGGAAGATGGGCAGTCTCAGGTTGCAGAGAGGGAACTGCTTTGGGAATCAAAAAGGTGCCAGTCAAGATCTTTCCCTTTTACACACTGGCGATTCAGGGAGAGTCATTCTCTCTGTCACTTCTCCAAGATTATAAAGAGTAGGGCAAGTTCTGTTCCACAATGATTGCAAGAATCCCCTAGTCCAAGTTGTGAGAGACAGAACAGAGACAGATAGAGATACATACATAGAGAGAGACAGAGAGAGAAGGAAGGAAGGAAGTGAAGGAGGAATGGAGGGAGGGAGGGAGAGAGGGAAGGAGGGACAGAGAAAGGAAGGGAGAGAGGGAAGGGGAGAGAGAAAGGAAGGGAGGGAGGAAGGGATAAAGGGAAAGAGAGAGGAAGAGAGGGAGGAAGGAGGAAGGGAGGGAAGGAGGAAAGAAGGAAGGAAGGGAGGGAGGAAGGAAGGAAGTGGGGAGAGAGGACGGAGAGAGTAGAAAAAGAAGTATTGACTTAACTGTTTACAATAATAATTGTTTAGATAGCTCTTTGAGGACCATGAAGAATGTGATTTATATAATTTCATTTAATCTTACAACAATCTTGCAAAGGATGGAGCTGGTATTATTATTATACTCATTTTATGGATGAGGAATCTCTGGCTAAGATAATAATAATTATTTGTATGTGTGTGTGTGTGTGTGTGTGTGTGTGTGTGTGTGTAGTGTGTGTGTGTACATGGTAATGTGTTTATAATTATCATTTCATTTGATTTTCATGACCACTCTGGGAGGTAGGTGCTTTAACTATCCACATTTTACAGATAAAGAAACTGAGGCAAACAGGGCCTTGGCCAGGGTCACACAGCTAGGAAGAGTTGGAGGCCAAATTTGACTCCAGGTCCATCCACTGTGACATCTAGCTGCCCTAGTGTGATTAAGTAACTGACTCTCCCAGGGTTCTGCAGTGAGTGAGTAAATGTCTGGGTTTTGATTCCAAGTCTTCCTAACTCCAACTCTTTCTTTTTCTAACCCTCTAGGAGGCACAGCTCCAGAAAATGTTCTGGGTCTATCAGGAAGAAAGAACAGATCCAGAATTAACATGAGTGGCAAGAGGGGGTGACCTTTCTGAAGAAAGGAATCACACAATCTATATCCCACAAATGAACATTTTAGATTTTTCAAGAATTAGAGAAAGAGATTTCAACCTCATTCCCTAGCACAAAGTGTGTATGTGTGAGTGTGTGTGTGTGTCTACATATGCACACACCAATTTTATGGATATATATTTATATACATATATATTTATGTACATATATAAAAATGCATATTTTGTGGAGGACTGCCAGACTGAATGGCCTAGAATATACTAATTTGCAATATTTGCTATTCCAGTTCATGTAACAACCAAAATTCAGCCCCTAGAGAGATACGTCGAATATTCTTTAACTAAAAACAGCATGCAGTGACCGCTTAAAGAGTTATAGATTACATTTAGAAGGCCACTTTACCATTCTTAAAGCCCTTCTTTGAAGCATCCTTAAGTGTCAGGCACAGGACAGAGTCATTCTGCCCACCTGAGAGGGACTCGGGGAGACCCAGTGGCCTGGCTGAGTCCCACGGCTAACAATGAAGAGAAGGAAGCTGAGGGCCTGGACCTCTGACCCTCTGAGCCTCCTACTATAAAAGAAGGAAACATCAAATCACAACTTCTTGTTATCCTTAAGTCACTCAAACTTTTCATGGCCCCATGGGGTTTTCTTGGCAAATACACCAGAGTTGTTTGCCATTTCTTTTTCAGTTTTAGGAAGACAGGGGTGATTTGCCTACAGTCACCCAGATAGTAAGTGTCTGAGGACACATTTGAACTCTGGTCTTTCCAGCTCTAGGCCCGGAGTTAGTTCTATCTACTGCCCCACCTAGCTGCCCCAAATTTTTGTTATTTTTTAAATTGACTTTTTACTTAGTTTATTTAATTTTAATTTAGCTAATTTTTTTTTAATTTTACTTTAAAAACTTTTAAAAATAAATTATTAAAATTTTGCAGATTCCCAGAAAACAGACAAAAGAAACCAGTCGTTGAGCTACAGGAACCCTTATTTTGAGTCTCTCATTTTACAGATGAGAAAATTGAAGCTTAAAGAAAGGCAAATGATTTTTCCAAAATCACACAGACAAGAAATAGTGGAGCCTTCAGAAAAACCCAGATCAGAGAAAGGCATCCAGCAAATCCCCTCAGTTTATAGTAGCCCAGAGAGTTGAACAGATCTGCCCATGGTCATAGAGGAAGAAGGGGCAGAGCCTTGATTTGAAGTCAGAGCCCCTAATTCTAAATCCAGTGCCTCCTAAATAAAACCTTGTAGAAGCTAATGAGGATCGAGTTCAAAAGAAAAAAAAAAATCAGAGCATGAAGTAGGTCTGTTCCCTTCCCTCCCTTGTGAGTTGGGGAGCGTGAGCTACTAGGATGCCGCTTTCCCGCAGAGTCCTGTGATTGCCTATTGATTCCGTCAGCTTCCTGGGCCCCATTCTCTTTTCTGCATGAGAGTAGGTCAGCAGTGAATTTGCACCCTGCAATAGTTCTGCTCTTTTGGGTAGCATCCCTTGCTAACAAACAAGGTGTGCCGCATTTCCACATCATCTTTCATTGATTCTCAAATCCAAAAGCAGCTGCAAATGGAGCTCAATTTCCTCAAGGCACCCTCTATCCCTGCTCAAATAATTACCTTGAGAATGTATTTTTCTTTCTTTTTTTTTTTTAAATGCATGTCAGACATGTTTTCCCCCCTCTGGGATAACTCCCATAAAAAATAGAATTGTCTCCTGATCACCAGGGTAATATCATCACAAACAGAGTATGAATGGATTTTTTTTCCTCCCAAGGTCTATAATGGTCCTGAACTAGCAATAAAAAAGAAATAGACTCAGTAAACTACAAAATCAGCCTGTGAGGCTGCTGGCTTGTCATCCACACTTGGATCAGTCACTCAAATACTTCTGCTTTCCACTTTATAAAACTGGGATTACCCTTCCTTACTGGGCGGAGCTAAGCACCTCTCAAATTCAAAGGACTGGGAAACATCAGAAAACCTCTCTCCATCTTCAGCTCTCATGGAATCACACTTCCTTCCTGTCTAACCATTCCTCCACCATCTTTAACTCCTGTCGAGGCTTACTCCACAATGCCTTCTGGTTTTCTTCCAGACTTCCTCATTAAGAACCCCAAATTTCCTTCCACAACAAGTCAAATGCAACTTCTAAATGAAGTCTTCCTGTCTCCATCCCCCCCAGTCATCCATGCCCAACCTTATGAAGCAATTGAGATACCAAGAGAGTATGTAACTGGCCCAAGATCACATGGATAGTGTCTGAGCCAAGATTTGAACTCTGGTCCTCTGGGTCTGAGGCCTTTCACTCTAGCTACTATCATCCCTAGCTGTTTTATAGAGGAGGAAGGCAGGATAATTGTACACTAATATTTCCCTGATGATACCATATGGATTCATATTATTGAATACAATGCTATTGGGACTAAAATGATTAAACTCTAGGGACAAGGGAAAGCTTAATAGGCAATAAGATTCACCATCAATGACCTTTAGACAATGAGTGATATTTCAGAGATTTATTAACCAAGTTTAATCCAAAAGAAAAGATGAGGGGGCAGCTAGGTGGCACAGTGGATAGAGCACCAGCCCTGAATTCAGGAGGACCCGAGTTCAAATCTACTCTCAGACACTTAACACTTCCTAGTTGTGTGACCCTGGGCAAGTCACTTAACCCCAGCCTCAGAAAAAGAAGGAAAAAAAAAAAAAGATGAGAAAATTTACCTCCCTTACTTTTTTTTTTTTTTTTTTTGCAAAAGTGGGAGACTATGGGTGTGTAGCATGACATATAGTATCTAACTAGGTCGATGCTTTCATTTGTTTTATTCCAGTTTTTCCCCATTCTGCTTTTTCATTCATTGTTTATAAGGGAGGAACATACAGAGAAATGAAAAAGATAAAATATTTTTGAAAAATTTTAAAGTAGCTTTTTATTTTCAAAATACACACAAAGATAGTTTTCAACATTTACCCTTGAAAAACCTTTTTCCAAATTTTTCTTCTTCCTTTCTTCCCACCGCCCTCCCCTAGACACAATAATCCAATATAAGTTAAACATGTGCAATTCTTCTAAACATATAAAATAAAAGAAAAAAAGTAATTATTGAGCTTTCTAAAATAGATTGTCTTTAAACTTAGTAGGACTAAATAACTAGGATTTTTTTTCCCTTTTTTCTTTCTTTTTTTGCTTTGTCTTATGTGTATTTTTTTTTTCTTTCCTCCATCATTATAAGGATGATTAGGTTCACTTGATCTGACTGATAGCGTTCTTGCCTGCAGCAAGCTCCCTTCCTAATTAGATATGCTGAGAAAACACCTAACTAAGCTTTTTAGAATTATGTGAGAACTACAAGTAAGCAGGCACTGAATGAGGAAGACATGGAAGTTTTAGTTCATGGATTTTATAATAACTCTTTTCTGATGAAACGCCAACGGGGGGAAAGAGAGAAATCAGCAGAGAGTCTAGAAATAAACTTCCATGTTACCTTGAGCATGTATATATTACAGATGAAGGATAGTGCCATAGAAAAAGGCTATCACTGAGGAGCCTAGAGGTCATATCCAGGCTCTATCCCTTACCAGCTGTGTATCTTTGGGCTAATCACTTGGTCTGCTTATCTGTAAGATGGAGCACAATAGATTTGAAGTTTCTTGTACAATCTTATTTTTGTTGTACTATGTTATAAAAATACTTGTTCTATTCCACACATTAAAAATAAAATTAAAAAGATAGGGCAGTTAGGTGGTACGGTGGATAGAGCAGTGGGCCCATGATGAAGATCTTGATTCAAATCTGGCCTCAGACACTTATTAGTTGTGTGACAAGGCAAATCACTTAACCCTGTGTACATCCCTTTCTTCAACTGTAAAATGGGCTAGAAAAGGAAATGGCAAATCACTTCCAAAACCTCTGCCAAGCAAACTCCAAACTGTGTCATGAAGAGTTGGACATGACTGAACAAGAAACAACAACAACAACAAAAAAAATGAAAATAGCAGTATGAATGAATGAAAAAATGAAAATGGCAGCATTTATTGATCCTTTAGAGATGTAGTGGAGAAAGTGCTTTTGGAACTATTTCTGGGGTTGTCACATCTAGATCTAATGCATTGGTTCAGAAATAATATAGAATCAACAAATTGTACTAATATTTAAGAGACCATCAACCTTTATTTGAGGGGGTAAATGAAGCATGAAGGGCCCTTGTGATGACATGGCCTTGTCACTGCCTCATGATTATGCTAACCTTCAATCATACCAGGCATCTTCTCCTTCCAATAAGTCACTTTAATTTATGCTT
This sequence comes from Sminthopsis crassicaudata, assembly GCF_048593235.1. Taxonomy (NCBI): domain Eukaryota; kingdom Metazoa; phylum Chordata; class Mammalia; order Dasyuromorphia; family Dasyuridae; genus Sminthopsis; species Sminthopsis crassicaudata. The sequence goes on along the minus strand of NC_133619.1, from coordinate 25,695,432 downwards.
TCCTTGCATAATAGATATTGTGATGTAAAGCTAGAGGGCAACTCAGGAGTCATCTAGTCTAAGATCTTTATTTTGGAGATGGAAAAAACCATGGCACAGTGAAGTACCTGAAGGATAAATCAGACAGAAGAAGCAGATTTGGGATTCAAGACCAGCCCCTTAGAATCCAAATCTATTGTTCTTTTCTACTCCATAATGCTGCATTTACTAAGTCTCTTCAAAGAGATTTTGTTTTCCCAAGATTTCTGAAGTGATCCAGTGTTTATCCCCTGTTAATGGTCTTTGTATTTGTTTGTTTATTTCTTATCCAGAGACTGACTGTTTAGGTTGATTACCATCACAGAATCTCAGAATTCAAGCATCCAAGATTAACAAGCATCCTCCTCCCCCAGCATCCATCTCTACTCACATACTTCTAAGGATGGGAAACAGCCCTTCCCGAGGAGGTTTATTCTGCTTTTAAACAAGTAAAGCTGCAAAATGTTTTTCCTTATGGTCATTCCAAATCTGTTTCTCTATGACCTCCATCCATTGTTCCAAGCTCTGTCATCTGAAGCCAGATTGAACAATCTAATTCGCCTTTGCCAGGATAACCTTCAAGCTAGCAGATTCTCTCCAACCAATATTTTCTTCTTTAGGTTACACATTCCTGGTTTCTTTAACTTATCCTTGGATTGCCATGATTTTAATCAACTTCACCATGGACATTACCTTCCTCTTTTTAGTTTATCGGCATCCTTCTTCAAATGTGGTACCCAGAATTAAATATTGTCTTTTAGATATAGTTTTGCTAGAGGACAGTACAGTGGGATTCCTTCATTCTGGACACATTTCTCCATTCTTGAGCTAGATTCTTCTCTCTGCTTACATTCAGGATGTCCCAAGAATCATAATGCAGTTTTAAATTCTTAAAGTTTATTAATATCCTTCCCCAGAGCTTTGTTATTGCTATGTTGACCTCAATAATTTCAGCACACTTCTAAGCTCTCTGTCTTGAGACATAGCCTGATCACTTTTTTCTTGATTTCAAATGAAACTGTACAGCCTTCTAGAAATTTCAACTTCAGTAAGACTTCTGGGACAACCTCCACACCTTATTACCTCTTACTCCATTGATCTTAGTCTTTCCTAACTGACCATTTAAAGTTTAACTTGATTCAACAGGATTTAATTAATTATTGTTCATGTGCCAGGGATTCAAAAAGAAGGAAGTAAATAGCCCCTTCCCTCATGGAGTTTATATTCTATCAAATGAACAAATGCTCACATTAAGAATTAGATACAAAGTGCCTTTAAAGTAAACCCAGAGAATTTCACAGAACTGAGTTCCTAGGAATTGTGAGGATCAAAGAATACTTCCATGTAGGGTTCCATGGCTCTTCCATCATAAATTTCATAGCAAGTTAGGGAAGTCCAAAGAGTGGGGAGACCCTAAGGAGCTTGAATATTCCATAGATGGGGAACAGCGTGGTCAAATGCCTGGAGGTGACATTGGCACAAATGAAATTTAGATGGCACAAAGGCCAGTTTAGTTAGATGAAATGAAGTAATTTAAGGACAAGAAACTCCATTTATCATTTGTTCAAAAGTCTTCTGTAACAATCTTTCAACAGAGAATTTTCTAAAATTTTCAGGTCCTTGCTGTCTTTTCTTTCAGATCCTGGAAATGGCTTTGAACCCAGCACCTTGGTGAACAAGGGTAATCCTTTCCTTCTTCACTGTCCCCTTCTGGGATCATGGCTCCCTCCAGAGAGGCTAGGAAGTTTCACTTGAAAGCAGGCAGAAGTGGCCAGAATATGTCATAAGATGAAGAGCTTAAAAGTGTGATGAAATTACTGAGGTCGTCATAGCAATAAGCAAAGCCCTGGGGAGGGTATTAATAATTGAGCATGTGGTCATGGAGATTCCCCTTACAAAAGAGAATATCATAGGCATGTTTAATATGAAATGTAACTACTGTGGCAGAGAGAGCTATGCCTTTCGGCTGAGTTTCCTTTGAAGCTATTACCTTGCAAGGTTAAACACGGGCACGGGCCTGTCACGACCAAGGCAATCTTAATCAAAAGTACTGGAGAAATCTAGTAGGCACTAGGATTGTGAGCATGACATCAGGTGGCTAACAGCAGAAGGTGGTAAGGAGAAGAAAGAAAAGGAAAAAGAAGAAAAAAAAGGAGGAGAGGAGGAAAAAGGAGGAGGAAAAAGAAGAAAAAGGAGGAGGAAGAGGAGAAAAAAGGAGGTGAAAGAAAAAAGAGGAGGAGGAAAAAGGAGGAGAAAGAGGAGGAAAACAAAGGAGGGAGAGGAAAAGGGAGGAGGAGAAGGAAAAAAGGAGGAAGAGGAGGAGAAGAAAAGAAAAGGAAAAGGAAGTGGAAGTAAGAGGAGAAGAAGGAAGAGGAGGAAGAAAATGAAGAAGAAAAGGAAGAGGAAGAGGAAGTAGTACACAAAAAGGATAAAAGAAGAGGAGTAGAAAAAGGAAGAGGAGAAAGAAAGAAGAAAAGAAGGAAGAAAAGGAGCAAGAGGAAGAGAAGGAGGAAGAAGGGAAAAAAAAGGCAAGGACAACAAGCCAGATAAAGAGTAAGCAGTCTTAAAGCAAACCAGGATCACTCCTAGGCTATAGTAGAGGTAATCACCACACTTATGAATTTTAAAAGCCACAAAGGACTAGAAAGAGCTTTCTAGTATCATCAGTACTTGCTTAGTCCCCTGCAAGAAGATAATCTTTTTTTTTTTTTAAAGCTAGGCAGAAGGTCAGCTAGCCCAGAAAATCCAGGATGGTAAAAGATGAAAAATTTTCTGCTCTTTGTGCCCAAGATAGTATGTTGATTGCACCACCCAGCACAGAAAGTAAAATTGGCTTGAACAAAATAAGTTCTATTAAACTCAATTTTGCAATGTCACTACCACTAAATCAAGATAGCCAGCCTGCCGTCCAGGAAGCATTGGGACCCAAGAGAGCAGCAACAGCAGCAGCAGCAGCAGCAGGCTTTAACCTTCACCAATGTGGCACCTAGTTAAACTTATCTATTCTATTTTCTTTCCTGGAAAATGGGGGTATTTCTCTTGGGGAATTAACAGATAATAAAATCAAATTTCTGAGTACTGTTTATGATATGTATGATGGACTAGAGAAGTGTTGAGTTTCTGAGAAAATGAACCTATTGATTTTTTCTTTTTGGTCATATTTGTGATTGTTTCCATAAAGAAACTATTTAAATATTCACCCCATCTATTCAGAACCCAAGCTCTCCTGAGACAGTATTAAACATCTAGAGCTTAAAGGGGTCCTCTGTATCCTTTAGTCTAATTTCTTCAATTTACAATGGTGGAAACTGAGGCTCAGAAAGTTGGCATATCTTGTCCTAGCTTCCCAAGGTAAAGAGAGGCTGAGGTGGGATTCAAAGCCAGCTCCTTCCACTGTAAGGTCAGAGATCTTTCCACAACATGGGAGAGAGGGAGTTGCCAGGAGCACTGAGAGGTTCAAGGACTTGATGACAATCACAGAGCCAATAAATGTCAGAGGTAGTAATAGAACCTGAGTCTCCCTGAAGCCGAGCCCTACCCTATGCCTAATGTGCCATGCTGAGTCTCATTTCATTCTTAACAAAGATTGAACACACACATGGGCATCTTCACTTGAATTAAAGCAAATACATGAATATATGGACTTACTCAAAAGAAATTAGTGAGTGAAATGTTTTTTTTTTTTTAAAGCAGAATTGTCCTAATCTAATCAAATCTTCATGAGAAGTTATTACGTCCTTACAATATTGTGCTCCATGTATGCATGAAAGATTTGGTTCTATTTACAAAGTTTCAATTTACACACAAATTGTAAAGAGAATATCTATTAAGAAAAGCAAGAAAACCCTGGATAGAAAATGAATCAATGCAGGAGAGCTAGCAAAAGGCAATTGGTATATTTATACAAGGACTGAAATGCAGTGGAAATAGTAGTGATTTTATAATAATAGAAGAAATCAGGTAAAACAGAGTGAGGATATCTTTCTATTGTTGATTTTCAAATGCCACAAAAGTCTACAATTGATTTCTGATCCCTGAAAGCTCCCTTTGGTGGGACGGAAATATTTTCTTGCTTATATTGATCATTAATTTGTTCCCAATAACTAAATTCTGCTGATATTAGATCAGTAGCATCATTTTTACATACAAAATAACATATGAAATATTTATAATCATTTTTTTAGAAATCAAAGAATTAGAAACTAAGAGTATCCATTAACTGAGGAACAGCTGAACAAGTTACAGCACGATTGTGAAGGAAATCTATAATGCTTTTTCTAAAAATCTATGAAGGGGACGGTTTCAGAAAAATTTTGGAAGATTCTAGTAAACTAATACAAAATGAAGTGAGTAAAACTAAGAGAACAATTTATACAAATTTATACAATTTATAACAATATTATAAAGGCAACCAACTTTGAAAAACTTAGGAACTTTGATCAATAAATAAAACCAGCCATAGTTCCAGAAGATTCGTGAGGAAAAAATGCTATTTATTCGTTGAGTTGATAGACTTAGAACACAGGCTGGAACAGGTATTTTTTCTTGAATTTGGCTAATGTTAGAAATTGGTTTGTACATATTTATAGACTTTATTTTATTGACTTCTAATTAGGTAGGAAAGGTGGAGATGGAAGAAAGATAATTTGGATGTGAAAATTAAATAAAACTCAATTTAGGAAATCAAATAAAACTCAATTTAGAAAAGGAAAAAAAGTATAAATCAGTATATAATTTCTGATCTTCTATTGCGCAAAAAGCAGCTATGACCATGGGAGAAAATCAGAACATAAAGCCTTTGTTAAATTAAAATTAGAGAACTCTAATGACAGTGCTTCTGAAAAAAAATCTGGAAACAACTGTTCATAGAGAAAGAAAAAGAGATGGCAGCTTATGATACCAATATGGCTACACAGGAAGCTCTCCAAATTTACAGCAGATCAACTGAAAAAGGATAAAGAATGGAATTCCAGGAAGGCTCAGGTTGAGTTAAAACGTGGCTCACTCCATACCCATAATTAGACCAAGAAGAGGGCTATGAAAGGGGAAGATATTCTTTGAGTGAATGGTATCAACTTATTGGATGATACAGAGAAAGTAAAACAACAAAGTTGCCATGTTGAGATCTCCTTTTTTTTTTTCCCTGTCACCATTATTTTCACATTAGGAAAGTGAGAATCAATATGTTTAAAAATGAGTTAAGATCAAAGATGGGTCCAGAGAAGTAGCTTTGAATAGTGTCTTGAGTGCCACATGTAAAACCAGGAAGTCAAGCCCTTAGCTCTGTGCCTTTGGGCCAAGTCATTACTTCTAAGCCTCCTTTATTCTATCTATAAGATGAGGAGACCAATATTTGTAATATTTACCTCACAAAGTTATTATAGGACACAAAATGGCATATTACATGTAAATCTTAAATAAGTTTTTTTAATAAAATATGGTGATAATGATAACAATAAAAATGATAATAAAATAAATCCAGTGTCCCTTAGTGCAATTTACTTGCACTAAAACTTTTGAGATGCCCCAGCTCCGGACTAGCAGCATAAATAAATAACAATATAGGGTGTTAGAAGATCTTAGATGTGATCAATGAATTGCTATTAACAATCTTTGAAGAATCATGATAAGATAAGTTGGAAGGCTACCAGGGCACTGGAGATGGTCAAATGCTGGAAGATTTTTTTTTTTTTATTATATATATATATATATATATATATTTTATAATATTATCCCTTGTATTCATTTTTCCAATTTACCCCCCCTCCCTCTATTTCCTCCCCCCGACGACAGGCAATACCATACATTTTACATGTGTTACAATATAGTCTAGGTACAATACATGTGTGCGAATATCACTTTCTTGTTGCACAATAAACATTAGAATCCGAAGGTACATGCAACCTGGGCAGACAGATATTAGTGCTAACAATTTTCATTCCCCTCCCAGTGTTTCTTCTCTGGGTGCAGCTACCTCTGTCCATCATTGATCAACTGGAAGTGAGTTGGATCTTCTTTATGTTGAAGATTTCCACTTCCATCAGAATACATCCTCATACAGCATTGTTGTTGAAGTGTACAGTGATCTTCTGGTTCTGCTCATTTCACTCAGCATCAGTTGATTTAAGTCTCTCCAGGCCTCTCTATATTCCTCCTGTTGGTCATTTCTTACCGAGCAATAATATTCCATAACCTTCATATACCACAATTTACCCAACCATTCTCCAACTGATGGACATCCATTCATCCTCCAGTTTCTAGCTACAACAAAAAGAGCCACCACAAACATTCTGGCACATATATGTCTCTTTCCGCTCTTTAGTATTTCTTTGGGATATAATCCCAGTAGTAGCGCTGCTGGGTCAAAGGGTATGCACAGTTTGATAACTTTTTGGGCATAATTCCAGATTGCTCTCCAGAATGGCTGGATTCTTTCACAACTCCACCAGCAATGTATTAGTGTCCCAGTTTTCCCACATCCCCTAAATGCTGGAAGATTTTTAAGGAGATTCATAACTAGAAGGAACATTAGGAATCATCCAATTGGGAATCCTTAACCTGAGATTAGGGGATAGATTTCAGGGCATAAAGTGTCTATGTATTTAGATGGGGAAAACATTACATCTTTAGTCTCAACTTCCAGCTGAAATCTAGCATTTCTTTCAATTATTCATCAACTGCAAGAGAGTCCAAAGGCTTCAAAAGTCTTCCAAAGGGGGCCATGACATAAAAAGATTAAGCACTTCTACTGTGGTCTAAATTGATTATTTTCCAATGGGAGTCACTGCTACCTAGAAATTTTATGCAACTTATTGGGGATTTAGACAATTTCTGCTACATGACCCTAAACCCATATCTCTAACTGCCAATCTATTGTCTCTTTCCTTGGATGGAGGGCAGAGAGGAGGGGAAGTCTACAAGTATGACCCAAATACCAGGCCAAATCTTAGAATCCTGAAGAAAAGGAAGAATGTTCAAACACTTAGAAAAGAAACATAATTGCTGTAAAATAGTATAGGTTTATTAAAAACAATAAGCCATAGTACCCACCCTCATTTCACTTAGCAGCTAGATGGCACAATAGATATCTCTCTGGGCCTGAAGAAAAGAAAGTCTTTGTTCAAGTCTGACCTTAAAACTTTACTTAACTGGGTGACTAGACAAATCTACCTCAGTTTCCTTAATTGTATAATGGACAAAATAAGAGCATTCGCCTCCCAGCATTGTTGTGAGGATCAAATTAGATAATATCGGGAACCTAAAATTCTGTATGAAATGCTGTTGCTATTATTGTTATTATTATTTCATCTGTTTTAGATCATTTACTAAACTGATACTTGACTTAAGTTATATACCTATATACATGGGCGGGGGGGGGGGAAGATGGGGAGCCAAATATATGTTTACAATTCACATATGGCATAACATTCCCAAATTAACTATAACTGGGAAAATATTTAACAAAATAAAAAAGTATAATAAAATAGATATAATGCTACATTTTAAAAGTAAGTCTCTATATGGTCTATAGTCAGCCTTATGTATGGTTTAGGGAACCCTGATTCTGTTTGAGTTTGATACCATTGTCTTGGACTATATTGAAAAACTTGAATCTTGGGTAAATTATAATGATTATAAAAATAATGATTCTGGGATGCTGGAGAATAGTGACTTTTTGGAAACAGATCATTCTCTTCCTGTTGAAGATTGAAGAATTCCTAATCTGCCTCTTGGAGCTGTGGACTTTAAATCAATAAGACTTGCCTTTTATCTCATATCCAACACCCAAGTCTAAGTGATTTTTCCTTAACCTGCCATGCTTTAGAATCTCTGGGAGATTTCATACTTGCTTTGATAACAAGTTATACAACTGGAAAAGAAAGAAAAAAAATGAAGTAAAAATTAAGATGAGGGGAAACTTGTCAATGACAATCAAGAAACATGTACAGGTTTATACAACCATCACTAGTTATTAGAAAAGGCTATGAACTCCCCAGCCCCAGGTCCTTCATAGGTGGCACAGAAAGTGGCTTTAGCTGAGAAACAATTTACCCGGTAATAGGGTTTTCTTTCTATATAGGATTTATGGATAGTGGGGAATGCTGACATTTGTATTTCTGGGCCAGACTTCTTCCTGTCATTGAAACTCACATATGATTAGTTTTCAAAAGGAGACGAGAGTTAACGTGTACTACTCAATGACAGTTCACCATTACAAAGATTCCCATTTCTAAACTATGTTCTCTGATTGTCTCTAGCATGGCTAAAATCCCAATAAAATGCCACCTACTAATAAGATTGTTGAGGCCAATTGGAGTTGTACCTTCACTTTCTTGTATTTGTTTTTTTCTTTTTCATATGGGGAATTCTGATGTAAAGGCAATCTATGTTCATTTTTGCCATCCCAGTGCTCAGAGAGTTCAAAAGTTCAAAAGATAAGCAGAGGTTCTCAGCATGAATAAACCGTGAAATGCATTGGAAAATAAATTTTTGATGTCAGGACACATTCCCAGTTTATTCATGCTGAGAATGACTTCTTCTTGGTTGCACTTTGTGTGCTGGGCTGGTTTGAATTTGTCTAAACTCACCAACAAACAGAAAAGTGATACCCTCCCGTGATTTGAGGGTCACTGTATCCTTTGACTTGTGATCCAAATCCTTCAAAATAGATTACAAATCAGTATCATAACTCTGAAAAGAAGGCTACTGATTCTTCTGAGGAATGTATACTGCCTGGGACTTTAGGAAGGGAGAATATTTAAAAATATAGTTTTACCCAGAAAGAATTTACTCTGATAGGTAATAAAGTTATGGAGTGAAAATTCTTAACAGTACCCATCTCAGATTCATGAAATGCTAAAGCTGGTTGGGACCTTCAAGAACATTTATCAAGCAAACATTCACTAAGGGCCTCCTATCTGCCAACCCCATGTTGGGCACTAGAGATACAAAAACAAATACAAGAAGCTTCCATTTTACAGATGAGGAAACTTGAGGCCCATTCAAGAGAATCCATTTACTCAGAGCTGTGTCAGAATCAGGAAGAGAACTCAGATCCTCCTGTCACTCTTAATGGTTCATTAAACAGAACTCTACATATTCGAGTGCTGGTTCTTTCTTCAAAAGAGAGATAAAAGTGTAAAATTATGAAACTGTGGAATAAAAGAGTCAATTGAATTTACTTTCATTAGGAAGGGAAATAGCCAACATATTTCAATGGTGGGGAGCTGTGGAGAAATAGATGTGTTAATTTATGGCTAGTGGCTTTGCAAATGTGTACAATCTTTTTGGAGAGTAATCTGAGAATATATAATAAAAGTTACCCAAAAAAGTTTACTCTCTTTATAACCAGGAAATAGGACAGTGAACCTGGAGTTGGAAAGACTTAGATTCAGATTCTACCTCAGACAGTTCTGAACTGTATGACCTTTCAAACACATAATTTAACTTCTTGATTCCTCAGTTTCCCCACATGTAAAATGACAGATTGAGCTACACAGACTTTAACATCCTTTCCAGCTCTGAATCTATAATCCAATAATCTTACTATATCTGGAATATACTCTTAAATAAGTGTTTTTTACAAATACAGTTTCTTTGAAGATGTTCATAGCAACATTTTTTTTTTTGGTAATTGGGGAAGGGGAAGAAAGCCAGCTTAACTACTGGGGAATTTTTAGATGGTATATTAATATAATAGAACATTATGATGTAATTAAATATCATTGGCAGTTAAAGAACTCCACAGGATCTCAGAGACTGCTCAGTCCAACTCCTCAGTTAGAGGTGATGTGACTTAGAACCAGGGAAGAGAAATCACAACAGGGACAAAGAAGCAACAAGAAATGGAAGTGGGATTCAAATCCAGGTCCTCTGACTTCCAGGGTCACCTGCTTCTCTCCCTCCGCTCTACCAAACTGTCTTTCTCCAAAATGATAGAGAGAAAAGAAGCAGAAGCAAAAGGCCTAGTATTCATTTCAATCTTATATGAGAGAAAATAAATGAACAAAAATCCTGATGGAGGTGAATATAAATTTTGAATTTTACTTATTTATTTGTCCACAATTAAAAAGTAAATTTATTTGATTGTATCAATGTTTAATATTACTTAACAAATCAGTAATAAAAGAGTTTAATGAAATAGCTACTACCTTTGGCCTAGCATCAGAAAGACTTGAATTCAAATCCCAGTCTCAGATATTTAGTTATGTCACCCTAGGCAAATCATTTAACCTCCAGCTGCCTCGGTCTCCTAAACTGCAAAATGAGGATGAGAAGAACACCTTTCTCTTAAAGTTACTGTAAGGAGCAAATTAAATATAATTCACAAAATGCATGGCACCTAGTAGGAATTTAAATATGGGTTCATCTCCCCTTCCCATATGGGATAAAAAAAAAGAATTTGAAGAATTCAAAAAGAAATATGGAAAGACAAGAACTGATATAGAACATATAGAATAAAACCAATATAACAAAATAAACTGTTAGGATTATTACTAGGTGCTCAGTCGGTTGTCTGGTACTTATTCTCTGGTTCAGAGTTCACACCTTTAAAGGAGTTCAAACCTTTAAAAGAGTTCACACCTTTAAAGGAGTTTACACCTTTAAAGGTTACACCTTTAAAGGAGTTTGCCCATTGGTTCTATAAGGAGTTCCTACAAGCCCATTCTCTGGGAGGATATAAGGAGGCAACATTGAGAGGGAGAGTCAGTCTGGATTGCGTCAAGGAGAAAACTTTCCAAGAGAACTTCAGGGAAACTCGAGGAGATTCAGAATGAGGATTCAGTAGATTCACAAGTCTAAAGGAAAAGTCTGCTCATGGGCTTCTAGGAGATTCACATCTAGGATTGAATTCTGGAAAACCCACAATCCCACACTCTCAGAGGCAGAGTCTGATTCCCACACTCTAGGAGATTCAGAGTCAAGATTTCATTCCCACGTCTACCTTTGTGCTGGCTGGAGGGTTTGGATTCAGAGGGAGCTAGAGACTGAAGCTGGCTGGAGACATTCTGACAAGAGCTATTAAAGCTAGCCAGACTTCAGGAAAAGATTCAAGACTTTGAAGGACACAATATAGGATCTGGACTTTTAACTGCTGGCTGCATTTTGGGGATTACTGGTACAGAAACTAAAACTAAGGCTGGTTCCAGAAGCTCCCCAAGAAATCTACCGCCCAGAGAACGATTGCAATTTAGAGACAACAGAACATTATAATAAACAATGACTAAAACTATGTAAATAAAGTAACACAAAGAAAAAACAAAATACACACTCAGAGATCAGTGTTAGATCTTAATGCCATATTTGAAAGAGATAGTTTTCCTTTTTGTTAATTTCAGAAGGGAAAAAAAACATTCTTTGGGAACATTATTCATAAGGAAATTAGTTTGGCTGTTATTTAACAAATTTCAATTTTGTCAAAGCAAAATATATCAATGAATCAAAGTAAATATCTTTAACAAGAAAAAAACCCAAAGTTGTTAAGTCCTGAAGATGGCTGCTAGGCCATGAGTTGATAATCCAAATCACATGTATGTGGAAAACTGACTATATATCGTAAAAACTTGAGCTACTCTTTACCAAGCATGCTTTCATCACCAGCACCATCAATTTTTCTGAAGTCCTCTTGGAAATTTTGTATTAGAATAAACCCTTAATGGATCTTTAGAGAACTTTAAACAATATAATTCTTGCCTTCAAGGAATTTACTTACTTTTCTACTTTGTTCTTAAGATCTATAGCTTCTCATGCATTTTTCATAGTTTATTTTTTAAGGTTGTTTGCTTTTTTTCCTTTCCAAAATGAGGGGATTTAACAAAATATCACCAATTTTTATGTAATAGCCTCATAAAATAAATACTGGCAGTTTCTAACTTATGGATGCGCTATGTTCAGAAAGTTCAAATCTAAGCCAGTCTCTCAGAGGTTAGAATGGATTTTTCTCAAACGAACATTATTAATAATTGGGTTTATTTCTCCAGGTCATCTAACAAAAGCCAACTTAAGCAACACAAAGCTGTACTGTGTTATAGTCTCCTGACTTAGGAGAAGAGCCCTATATGGTACACAAGGAGAGGAAAGGAAGATTGGATTGAATTTTCTTAAGCTAAGGTATAGACCTGAGGGAAAATTTTTAAATAAGAAGTATGCAAAACTGTATACTTGCCAACTTCTGATCTTCCTTCTAGCCCTACCCCCTCCTCCATTCTAGGCTCTTTTATCCCAGATCCCCAGGAGCCAATGCTTTGAGCCACCCAAAGCCTTATGCTCCAAAGCTCTCTAACTTCCTCCCCCCTCCTCCACACATCAAGACTCTCATTTCCTCAACAGAGAGTATCTTCAACTGTTTTATTTGTCGGGAGGAAAATAATTTGACTGAACTTATTCACATTAACATTTGAATGACTGATCACTCCTTCCTCTCCCAGGAGGCATGTCCATGTTTTAAAAGTGGGATGCTTAGTTTCCCAAATGAATAACTAATTGTTCAATTCCACAGCTTATGACAAAATGCATCAATAAACCATGTAAGTAGAGTGACAGGGAAAGACATTTTTTTTTGGCAGGAGAGGACCCCCCTCCCCTCATTGGCAGACCAGCTCTATCTAGGTATCTGCTCTGCATCATTTATTATCAGCTCTTTCTCCTTCTCTTCTCCTGAAGCCATGCAAAAAGGTCCACCCTCAATGCTTAGAAGAAATAACAGCTCTGCCCTTGGAAAGAAGGGAGCAGAAAGGCAGTCACAGGAAAAAGGACCAGAGAAAAAGCTTATAGTCTATTTAAAAAACAAGCCAAGTCCCGTAGAGGTCAGGCCACTTACATTTGCAAGGTTACACATTCTCAGGCTGGTCTTCTGGTCCCTAAAACTGCATTTCTGTACTATAATATCAAGGTCCATAGCTTAAAGGCCAACAATTATCAAAATCGTCATCAGTCTTTCATTCAAATGAACTGAAACTTATCCTCTTTTAATCACTTGCCTTTAATAACCATCTATAGGAAACTTCCAAAGAAAAATCTGTTTCATGTGCCATCAATTGTTTCCAGATTTAAATTCTAGAGAAGAGTTCTTTGTCCCCCTTCCCCTAACTTGATTATTAAAAATAATTAATATCTGCAGAGGGATTTCAAGATTCCAAAGCACTGTTCATACATTAGTTCATTTAGATTACATAAAAATCCTGTAAGTAAATTTCTATATGTCCTACATCTCTATTTTATACAAGTGCTTAAATAACTTGTTCAGGGCCACATATATATACTAAGTACTAAAGGAAGGAAGGTTTTGAACCAAGCTTTTTCTAACTCCAAGGAAAGCTCATTACTTTTGACCTCTGTTGCCTCTTAAAAACTCTGGCTTCCAGGAAAATGCGTTCTCATTAGTGGCCCTCACCTCATTAACAGTCCTTCTCTCACTGATAATGGACCTCAGAGGTCAATAAAAAAAATAATAACTCGGACAGGATTCATTTTAATTTAAAAGACAGACAGATGCTTGGAAGTCAAATGATATCTACTCACTTGCTTTTTTTATCCTTCTTGGAAAAGAAAAGAGCAGGAACAGTCGCAGAGACGACAGGAAACAAAATCCCAACCCAGTCCTTGATGAATATTTACACTAGGTCCTGAGAAATGTTAAGGGAAGGTGAGATGGATGCTTAACATTATTTCTTATTCTAGAAGTCCCTCTAAGTGACAGAAAAACAGTACCTCTATTAACCACCCAGTTGGGTCTCAGATTTTAGTCCTTCATTCCTTTACTCACTTAATAATGAGCTACAGGCACAAAGTCCTCCTATCTTCAATCCTACTGAGGCATTATTTCTGCCAAGTCTCTTCAAAAAAGCCATGTCATCCCTCCAGCCCTTTCACAAACAGTGCTGACGCTGAAACTTCAGGAAACACAGGTAAGTCCGGGAGAAAGAGATGAGGGCAGTGCTGCAGCCTCCTCTCAGTTCCCCAGCCTGCATCCTTTGTTAATAAACCCTCTGACAATTCTGACTCAGAGCCCGTATTTATCTTGGGGAGGAATGAATAAGTGAATCCTGACTCAGCTCCAATAGCAGCACCTGCCAAGGTAACGGGCCCATTCCCCAGCACCTTGCCGCTGCCTTTTACAATCACGTAGTTGAGAAGTGAAAGCTCATTCATGCCGAAGGTGTATAGAGGGAGACATGTTTTCTGAGATAAACCGAGAGAAAATCTAAAGCAACAGTCTCCACAAAATGAACAAGACAAGCCTTATCAATTGCACAGGAGTTACACATACAGAAATTCCTTCCTGCCCATCTCAGGGGAATGTGTATTTACAAACTATTCTGGGAGAAAGTTGTTTGGAGATGCCGACGGCATCCTGCCCATGTCTGGAGAGATTGATCATGGATGACAATTGCAGTAACCAGGTAAACAAATGGAATCTCTCATGAGAGGGATGAAATATGGAAATGTAAAGTCAACTAGGAGGGGGACAAATCCTTTCTTTAAAAAGCCCATGGAATGAATGTCATATTCTCATTCTCTCTCTTTCTCTCTCTCTCTTTCTCTCTTCCCCCTCTTTGTCCCCTCTCTCCCTCCTTCCTCTCTCTCCTTCCTCTCTGTCTCTCTCTTCCTTCTCTCCCTGTCTCTCTCTTCCTTCTCTCTCTGTCTCTCTCTCCCTCTCCTCTCTTTCTCCCCCCTCTCTCTCCCTCCTCTCTCTCCCCCCTCTCTCTCCCTCCTCTCTCTCCTTCCTCTCTCTCTGTCTCTCTTCCTTCTCTCCCTGTCTCTCTCTGTCTCTGTCTCTCTCTGTCTCTCTCTTCCTTCTCTCTCTGTCTCTCTCTCCCTCTCCTCTCTTTCTCCCCCCTCTCTCTCCCTCCTCTCTCTCCTTCCCCTCTCTCTCTTCCTTCTGTCTCTCTCCATCCTCTCTCTCTCCTCTCTCTCTCTCCCTCTCTCTCTTCTTTCTTCTCTCTCTCTCCTTCTCTCTTTCTTCTCTCTCCCTCTTCTTCTCATTCTCTGTGTCTGTGTCTGTCTCTGTCTCTGTCTCTCTCTCTCTCTCTCTCTCTCTCTCTCTCTCTCTCTCTCTCTCTCTCTCTCTCTCTCACACACACACACACACACACACACACACACACACTCAGTTCAGAAAACCAGCATTTCAGAAAACTGCTCCTAGCAAAGTTACTTAAATAATCACAATTCCGACTGACAAAGTCCTACAGAAGAAACCACATTGCTTATAGAACACGTCAAGACTCCAGAAAACCCAAGTAGCCAAATTGCCTACCTACCCTTTGCTCTGAGAATCGTTGCCCTCTAGTTATGGGACACACACACACACACACACACACACACACACACACACACCCCTTCCGTGGCCGGTACATAAGACTAGTCGTTTGGAGATGCTTCCACTCCCCATTAGCTTCCAGCTCCACTTGACACATCCTGACCTGGAATTAATTTGTTGCAAGATTCACCACTTCTTCTCAGGAAGTGAGACCTCTCCCATTTCTAGGCTGCTGCATCTTACCGGCCACCCCCTCTGTCCTCCCCCCCCCCCCGGCTGAGCCGTGTCCCCTTCATTGTCACGCAGGGCTGCGAAGTGCGCCGTTCCCCTGCCGCGGCCCGGGTGCTCGCTCCTGCTGGGCTTGTCACAGGACAGCCTCTGCCGAGCCCGGCCGCCGGGGCCCCCTCCCCACCCGGCGAACCTGTAGCATCCCGCCTGCCTCCGCTCTCCGGCTGCTCTCCCCTCTCCGAAGCGGCCTCTCCACACAGGAAAACTTGCTCTTGGAGATTAAAGAAAGGAGCCCGCGCACTTCCGGGGCTGGGGTGAAAGTCAGGGGGCTCACCGCGCCGAGGGGGACAGACAAAGCCGGGTCTTCCGATCGCCTCTCCTCCTCCCACCCCTCCCCGGCCGGCCATTAGGCTCTTCCCAGCGGACACTCCCGAGGTGCGAGTGCAGCGGGAGCAGCACCTGTCTGCCCTGGAAGCAGCCGGCCCACCTGGCCCCGCGTCTCCGAGGGGCGCTGGCTGCTTCCCGGCCTCTTCCAGGCTCTTCCCGGGGGCCTCCGGTCAAAGTTCCCTCCCGCAGCCCCGCAGCCCCCGTGGATCGCGGGAGCCCCACAGCGGGGCACACGCGCTCCGGACTTCTAAGGGATGGAGTAGCCCAAGCTGCGTGTGCGGCACCCCGAGGACCGGGGGCTCGCTCCCTTCTCCGTGGGCTGGCTTGAGCGCCTAGCGCGCGTGGGAAGCGGGCCCCGGGAGTTCGAAATGAGGGGACTGGGTGGGGTGGGGGCGCGCGTCGCCACAAGCCGCCCGGCGCCCGGACTTACATGCCCTTCCGCAGCTGCAGGCAGGAGCGCGGCGGCCACAGGGCAGCCAGCCAGCAGGACGCGCACCAAAGGCCGAGGCGCCACGGGGTCATCTTGGCCGCTGCCAGAGGGGGGCCCCCGGGGGTGGGAGCGAGCCTGGAAGCCCCGCAAGTTGGGCCGGTCCGGCTGCCAGGCGGAACTTGGCTGGCCCGGAGAGGGGTGCCAGGTGCCAGAGGGCAGCACCGAGAGACGCCCGCGGGGGCGGCTGGCACTGGCCGGGCAGAAGAGCGAGTGGCCGGGGCTGGGGGGTCGGGGGGGAGAGAGCGGAGGGGCGGCGGAGCGACGGCAGGAAGGCGAGAGGAGAGAGGCAGGCGGCAGAGGCGCCCGGCCGCCTCCCGGTGGCTCGCCCGCCTGCCCGCCCGCTCTCCGCTGTCCCTCGGCTCCCGGCGGTGCTCTCTCCAATCTCCGCGCCTCTGCCGGGAGCGACTGGAGTCGATAGATCACTGAGCAGCCGCTCCGGCAGCCCCGCCTGCTCCCGGCTCCATGGAAACTCACACGCTCGGAGCAGCCCCTCCGGAGCGTTTAAAGAGACAGCCCGAGCCAACCAGGGGCTGGGCGCTGGCCTGGGTCAGCCCCCCTCCGCCCACTCCTTCCCTCCTTCCAGCCCTCCCTCCCCTCGGCGAGCTCCCTCGCCCGTTTTCTCCTCTCCCAGCCCCCTGGGGAGAGGGGGGGGGGGCGCAAAGACTAGACGGCTAACTAGCCAGAAGGCAGAACATGTCGGTGGGGGCTGTCCCCCACCCTTTCTTTCCCGTCCTCCCCATAGCCCCACTCTACGCAGTGCTCCCTTTCTCTCCAGACCCCTGTTTCCCTCCGTTGGAGTCTGGGATGAAAGAAAGAACTTCCCCCTCGCTGGCCTTTCTTCGTTATCTCTGCACCCGGGGTACCAGGAAGTCCATCAGGGCAGCCGCGCAAGTTCAAGGCCAGAGACGGATTGATGTGTATCTGAGGGATGAACGAAAGGTAGTTCAGCCTGAAGCACCCCCCACCCCCACCCCCCGCTGGAGGATCGCAGCCGTCTGACTTAGTACTGGCCGACATCCCCCCAGCTTCCTCCCCAGCGGCGCCAAATCCTGTTACTTGCTGAAAATGGGATGATCTCTTTTCATCTTATCTGGCCTCCACCTCCATGCTCCGAGTCACCGGGAGCACGAGAAGCCATCGGCCTCATTCGCTCCAGCCGCTCCCCCTGCTGTCCCCCCCCCCCCCCATCCGTGTCCTACCCAGAGACAACGAAGTGGCGGGAGCTGCGCGCCCCCAGCACAAACAGTCCTCCAGATTGGATTTCGAGGGGAGGGAAGGGAGGCTGTTTGTATCAGAGACACTAAAACCTGTGGCTTATGCTCTCCTGGCAGTCTGGGACTCCCGTGCAAACCCGGGCCGCTTTTCCCGCCAGCAGGAGCTCAGCCCCCCAGGCCATCGCATCGCCTGCTACCAGCTGCTGTCTGCAAGGCCAAAAACCTCTGGAGCCTATTTTTGTGAAAATAAAAATCTATGGAGCATCCTGCCCTCCAACAAGGACAGCCGGGTATTCGCTTCTATGATCTACATAGAGGAGTAATTGAACCCCGCAGGAAATGCATTATCAGGCTGCTTGGCCCGTGTTTGTGGTGGTGATTCGTGAACTTTCCAAAAGTAGCTCTGCAACCTGGCCGGGAAAGGTCATTAATGTGACCTCCTCCCATTCCTCCAGCACTAAAAAGCACTGCTCTAAATAAATGAATTAATCAGTGAAGAAAGGAGTGGATGGATAAATGAATGAATAAGTAGATATATAAATAAAGAAGTAGAAGGATGGATGGATGGATGGATGGATGGATGGATGGATGGATGGATGGATGGATGGATGGATGGATGGATGGATGGATGGATGATGGATGGATGCAACAGCCTCCCTGGGACTTTCTTTTGACTTCCCATTTTCTCTCCTATTTTCACTACTAGGCTAACAAGCCAAA
Organism: Sminthopsis crassicaudata; assembly: GCF_048593235.1. Lineage (NCBI taxonomy): Eukaryota > Metazoa > Chordata > Mammalia > Dasyuromorphia > Dasyuridae > Sminthopsis > Sminthopsis crassicaudata. Next base: position 25,677,113 of record NC_133619.1, on the reverse strand, counting down.
GAACACTGTAGACATGTTTCTTCAACTCCTTCATCGGTCATAATTCAACCAATATTTTTCCCCTCTTGGATAACTTCCAGGTGATAAATGGACATTTGCAGCCTGGAAAAGAGAACATTGGTACAATGGAAAGAGCGCAGATTATGGGTGTGGGTTCAAATTCTATCACTTAATGTTTATTGCTAAGTGCTCTTCCACAAGCCATTCAACTTCCTCCAGTTTAGGAGTCTTCATCTGAAAATGAGAGAGGGTGGCTGCTGCTAGGAACCCTGCTGGCCCTAAAACTGTCAGTCTATGAAGCCTGGCAATTGTATCTATCACAACACCAGATCTCAGTCTATGCTCTCATCTCCTCTTCCCCTGGTAAATCTTCCTAGTTCAAGCCATCTTCTTCATCGCTATCAAGTGTTATTCCTAAGACACAAGTACTGCACTGCTCCAGAATCTTCTATGCTTCCCCATTATTTCTAACATTAAATAAAGATTTAATTGGCCATGTGCTACTCATCGAACATCCTGGAGCTTTAGGATTCATCTGTAAAATGGATGTTCTTATAGGAAGTATTTCATGTTTTTGTTATGAAATCAAAGAAATGATGCTATCTCATAGCTCCATATATTGGACTCTGAGTGTCCAAAAATTATTTAAATGTCAGATAAGACTTTCTCAGGAAGAAGTAAGAGCTGGGAATCTCAGAGGAAGCCTGCTGAGAAACTCTAGCTTAGCTTTAGGAAACTTGATCCCACTCTGCAGGGTGACTCATCCACCATTTTATAGTCTTATGTCTCAAGGTAATGCTACCATAGTTTTAATGCTGAAAGGGACCTTGTGAACCAGGTACTTCAATCCTTTTTTAGATGAGGAAACTAAGGCAGAAAGAAATGTAATAATTTCTCCAAGGTCACAAAAGCATAGAGACAGGATGTGGATCCAGATCTTCTTGACTTCAAGTCCGATTTCCTCCCACTATTCTGTACCTGACTCTGAATATAATAATAGTCAATAAACATGTAAAGGGCTTTAAGAACATAAAGGATCATCTTATTCTACTTATGCACTATTGAGATGAGGTAAATGAGGTCCATAGAGGGTAAAGGATTTGCCAAGACCATTCTTAGTACATTGGAGGACCCCACTAATATATTTGTATTAAATAGTCATTCGAGTCATGGATATTAACCAACTCTATAGCCCCTAAATTCCTTGGAAGCATGAACCCAGATCTGAGACAACACACTGCCATATAGAGAACTGACACCAGATGCAGTGTATATGGCCAACTCTTAATTGGCCATGATGATGGTGGGAATAACACAGAGAGCTAAGGCACAGGGGTAATTTTTTTCAAATCTAATTTTAGCCATTAGTTTCAAATTCTGCTAACCCTTTTGCCACATCTGTTAACAAGTACAGCAAAGGAGACTGCTGGATTCCATCTCCTTGGCTCTTCCTTCTCCTTCCTCTGCTGGAGGTGCTAATGAATGGCAAAGTGACCAAAAAGGAGGTACAAAAAAGAAAGAGAAAGGAGACAGGAATCCCTTATTATCCTCAAAAGTTTGCAGTTGGCTCTCTGTAAGGTGGAGTTTTCTCTGGTGCAAGGAGAACTAAAAAGAACAATTCTTGGACTTGATTGAACTCATAGTTTATCTCTGGGGTGATCCTTCAAGCCCTTGGTTATTTTAGTAAAGGCCTATCCTAATTATTTTAGAGAAAACTTCTAGTATGCATAAAGATAACTGTAGATTAACTGCCCTAAAATTTCCTAGGTGCTACTAAGCTGTTCTTTGCTTCTAGACTAGTTCTGCAATAGTAGGACTCTATATTCACCTAATCTCATTACCTCCTGGAGTGTAAAAAGTTTCTAATCATTTTTATCATTCTTTCTATCACAGAAAATCTTGCATAAATAAAAGGTCTTAGACAAGCTGAATTCTCTGAGAGCCACAAACCAGACCCAGAACTACTTTAAAGACTAAAAAATAATAGAAAAAATACTCTGTCTAGTTATTTAGTAAGAGACAAACCAATGTTTTCTATGCAAGATGAATCACTCCATTTTGGAACTAGAAACATGCCTATAGAGGCACGTGTATTGAGAATAATGTTTCCAGAAATGAAAAAGATATTAGGATTATAGATTTGGAACTAGAAGGGGCCTTAGAAGTCATCAATCCAACCCTTTAATTTTACAGAGGAGGAAACTGAGGCAAAGCCTCAAAAGAAATAACAAAGGCAAAATAGGAGTTAGCCAGGGGTGGCCCTCTTTCCATCATGTCCTGAGACCCAGGATTTTTTTGTGGCATCTTGTCAGCAATAGTAATATTCATTAGCATATGGGCAATTATCCCAAACTGAAATAATTACCTAAGTTTAAATGGCTATCTTAAAGCCCTCATCTGGATTTTAGCTGAGACATAGCTGGGGGATTTATATTTGACCATAAATTGGGAATCTTAATTATGAATATCCTTTTCCAGCTTGTGCATAAAATTTTAAAGCAAGGTTATTTTCTTTGGTTTGATTGGCTATGTATAAATAGAGGAGGGGGAAACTGTAAAACCTACAAGAAATTACATTTTAAAACTTTTAGGAAAACAGAAACACAGATTGGTGGGGTTAATGGTTGGATGCATATTTGGAGGGATAACATATACAAGGATGATTCTATAAATGAACTAACACAAAGACAGCCCCTTCTGCTTTCCTTGCCCAACATGAATACAAACAGCAAAGCAGAAGAATGAATGAAATAGTCCAAGGTACAATTGTAAGAAATGAGAAGGAGGCGGAGTCTTCAGCTAACAGCATTCCTTGTTCTGACTTGAAACACATTGGAAAGAGGTGGAGGGAGATCAGAAAGGGGAGGGACACAAAAGCTTTAAGAATTGTGACTTATTTTTATGAATTATGCTTCTATACAGTCAACATAGATAAATAAGCCTTTTGGTTGCTTATTACTTTGTTAGGGCTATTTTTCCCCCTCTCAACTGGATTTGCTACAGAATAAAAGTGTCCTTTCCAAAAGAAAGGAAAAATTCTAACAGATTTAGGGAGGGGGACCTTTTCAGTCAGGATGCCCCACTGTCACCCTTCTCTCCCTCAAGACCTGCTTCAAAGTAGTAATAAATCTAACCAGCTTCTCTCTCATTAGGAGGAAGGGGGGTTGGGTAAGCCAATTTCATGCTTTATGTATGCTAGTTGTAAAAAGGAATGCTTACCTAAAAAGAAATAGATTCTTGCCAGATGTTCTCAGAATCTTCCTCAGCTGCTACTGCTTGAAGCTTTACTGGCACCCCATACTTTATCTTCTCGTCTATCTTCCTCTAATTGAGAAACTGTTGATCCATGCAATTCACCAGGCAGGCAGCTACAAAAGCTCTCTCTGCCAAAGCTTTGCAGCCCTGTTCTCCTTGTTCAGAAAAGGGGGGAGGACAACTTCTCTCGCCTGTACAGGGAAAGAGAAGTCGAAGAGTTCACTTCATTCAGCAGGTGTTGGGAGGTTGAAAAAGGACAGGGATTCAGAGACAACAGCTCTCCTAAGAACGGGCCACACACCTGAAAGTGTAATAAATTGCCATTATCAAATGCCCAGAGTTCTAATGAGCCGTGGACGCTGAAATCTTGGGTGTCAGGCAAAATAGAATGAAATTTACCCAGGAATCAACTGGGCTCGTCACACCAAGATGTGAATAATCATTCTCTCTCTGCCTTCATCTGCCACTAAATTTGGTCCCTATTGAACCAACAGATCTCGTCTTAGCTTTAAAAAGGGGGAGGCAGAGGATGAAAGAGCTTCAGAATGAACTGTCTGAGACAGGATCTGACTAGTGATTTCTTAATCATTTCTCAGCCTTTGGCTTCACTTTGCCTGTGCCGACTTTGTCAATCAAAGATGTGCAGATAGAAGAGAATAGCCACGACTTAGAAAAGCACAGGATTATTCCAGGACGGAAGGAACATAAGCACGTAGATCTCAAGCTGGAAAGGATGACAAAGGCTACCCAGTCTAACCCCTTTAAGGAATCAGAGAGAAGAAGCAACTAAGGTAAGGTCACACACATCCAGTTTCAGAAATCATCTATTGTATCTTCAACATCCAAAATGGCACTTACGATACTTAAATCTTGTTCTTGCTCTTTCTTTTCTGGAGTCCAAACTCTCTGACCATTCTTTGTCTGAATGACCAGGCCATTCAGAAATAGCTCCCCCCGTGGCAAATAAACAAATACCCCAGTCCTTCTGCTAATGACGAATTTTCAAGTTCTATCCCCCATTCCAGTCTCAGAAGCAAACTGTCAGTCTGTTTATAGTCTTTATCAATGTCTCTAGGTCACGATAAAGAAATATGTCCATAAAAGACTATTCAGTAGTGTATATGATCATTGATAATAGTAACAAATGCTAGCATATATACATACATATAGACATATACACAGACATATAAAATCACATTAAGGTTTACAGAGCATTACTTGTTTTACTTCACTCGATCTTCACAATAGGCCTGGCATATATGGGCTATTAAGATTCACATTTTAAAATAAGGAAATTGAAGTTGAATAATTTGTCCAGCATCACAGCAAATACGTCTTCCTGACTCCAAGTTCAGTGCACCATGCCCTCCCCTCTATATGGGAATTATTAGATAACAATATATAGTATAAGAGGGTTGAAGCATGATGGATTTCTCAGAATTTCACAACTGGAGCTTTTTCTTTTTCTTTTATTAAAGCTTTTTATTTTTCAAAACATATTCATGGTCGATTCTTTAACATTAGCCTTTGCAAAACTTTGTGTTCCAATTTCCCTCCTTTTCTCCATAACCTCCCTTAGATGGCAAATAGCTGGAGTTTTTTCAATGGCAAGATGGTTATAAGTTGGTGAAAAAAAATGCCCTCACTTAGCGTATCTGGAAGAGATTCATTATCCAAAGGAGACAAAGGAGATGATACCCATACTATATTCAGCCCTAACCAAGCTATTTCCATAGTATTGTACTTGGTTTGGTGTACAACACATAAGGAAGTATATTGATCAATAAGAAAATAGCTAGATGGGAATGACTAATGTAGTGTAGCTCCTTGGAACTATGTTATATGAAGATCAAGTGAAGAAATTGGGAATTTCTAACCTAAAGACAATAAAAAAGACATAATAATTCTACTCAAATATTTGAAAGGTTGTCACCTAGAAAAAAGGTTAAATTTGTTCTGTTTGAGCTCATAGAAGAGAAATTGGAGAAAATGGTACTTGTTTAAAAAAAAAGTGTTGAAAGAAAATGATATTCACACACATGTATTGTACTTAGACTATATTGTAACACATGTAAAATGTATGGTATTGCCTGTCGTCGGGGGGAGGGAATAAGGGAGGGGGGGTAATTTGGAAAAATGAATACAAGGGATAATATTATAAAATATATATATATATATATATAATAAAAAAAAAAAAAGTGTTGAACAACCACACCTCTGAGGAATACCTTGAAACAAAGACTGGATGACCATTAATATGGGATATTGTGAAGGGGACTGTGATCAAGTATAGGTTAAACTAAATAGTCACAGAAGTCCCTTCCAACGCTTGAGTTCCCCTAATTCTTGACTCTGCCAAGATAATGTAGAAGATTTCATAATACTAAATGGAAAAACAGAATCAAACATCCTTGCCCACTGAGATTGTGCTCGCCGGCAAAAAAAGAATCAACCATCCATAAAAGATGATCTTTGACCTATTATTTCAACTCAAAAAAGGACCATAGAAGTCATTTTATCATTTGAGAGCTATAAACTTAATGTGTCACAATTGCCACAGAGAAATTGCCATCAATATAAATGCATGGCATCAAAAGACAAAGACAAAGCCTTCTCTTTCATTGTGCAGACCACTTGAAATGAAATCTTCAAGCACTTCTGGTTGTTGGATGTCAAACGAGACATAAATGGATCTAGAGAAGTGTCAGAGATGGGCAAATGAAAGGCTCAGATGATTGAGGGAATGTGGTTTGTGGACATTCTGAAAAAAATAGGGTGCATAATTTTTTATGATGACTAATCAAAGATAATGGAATCATGAACAGTCCCTCAATTTATCTATCAAATCCTGGAAGAGTAGAATTAGAAGCATGCCTGCAATCTGAAAAGCCAGTGTTTGGGGATTATACTACTGTACATATGTTCTACCCTGGTATCTCATCATGGGGGAAGATACCCCCTGGATTCTCAAAGCTTGTGCATAAAGGGAGACCCAACTCTGGCTAAATTGGCCAAGCATAAATGCTTTGATTGTTGACCTGGCAAAATTGTTCAAGTAACAGTCTAGCTAAGTTTCTAGAGGTTCCATCAATCAATCAGCATTTATTAAGTGCCTACTATATGCCAGTTACTGTACTAAATAATGGAAGTCTGACTAACAGATGAGTGATTTTCTTTTAAACACATCAAGTTATGAAAAGCCTCAAGTTGTGGAAGTGTTGAGATTTACATTAATGGAGAAAGAAGCAATGCATGGAAATCATGGATTCTTAAAATGTCAAAGTAATAGCAGCAGCAAGAGCTGATATCTCTACAGCACTTTTAAAGGTTTATACATGTAGATTTGTTTCTCTCAAATGATTGTGTGAAATAGGTCCAATTATTATCCCTCCTTTATAAATAAAGAAACTGAGGCACAGAAGGATTAAATGATGATATATAAAGCCCAGGAATGATTTCTCTCTTCCCTCACTATTCTGTTTTTACTTAATCACTTCATAGTTCTTCAGCTCTCACTGTTCCTAAATTCATCTGCTATTTTCTGTGACTTCCCAGTAAAAGGGTGAGCATGTCTGAACAATTGTCACAAATGGGAATCCTGCTGTGGCCATATGAATTATTCTGGTACTTTCCTAAGGCAACTAGGTAACAGTGGATAGAAAACTAAGGTGAAATCAGAATTGGAACTGAGTTCAAATCCTTTCTTATCAAATATAAATAATCAATGGACATCAGACAAACCTTTCAATTATTATTAGTTGAGGTTTCTTTATTTGTAAAATTGGGTGGGGAGGCAGGAGTTTTTACCGAGACTACATCCAAGATCTCTTTTAAGTCTAAATTTAGGTATCCTTTGTTCAATGTGACTTCACATTGCCCATTCTCCTCTTCATCACCACCATTTGCAACCCACATTTTAAATAGTGATGACTTACAAGATTTCACATTTAATAAAGCAAGATTTTCATGTAGGAACGATAATGAGAATGGTGGGGCAGCATTCTATTATTAGTAAAAATTGAGGATTTTTTTTCGAGTTCTGGGTTAATTGCTAATAACTGTATGCAATGTTTTCCCTCAAGATGTTTTCCATTACAGTAATTAACTAAGCAGCTGGGATAGCAGACATTAACCATTTGTCTTCACAGTATCCCTCATCTGGGACTTTTCCCAGACCTCCAACAACACAGCTTTATTTGTTGCCTGGTTGCAGAAGTAAGAGAAGTATAGGAAATATAGAATGTTACAAGGCTGGCTGGGAAGTGTATCTTTTTAACCCTTATTCTGATTGAAAGGATCTTTAGGTAATTAGATATGGTAAGTCAGTTATTAAGAGGAGAGGACATGCTGTTTAGAAACACATGTCTCAGTCCTGATAGTTTCATATGCACACAAAAGGATTTTTTGGCTCTTGGCACATTCACATAATGAAATTCTTTTGGAATGATGGGTCCCTTGTGCTTGCTCAAAGTGGTAACCCTTCAGTTTCTTCTTTGTAGAGAGAAATTAAAGTGATGCTTTCAATTCAACTGACATTTATTAGGGCTCTACTATGAGCAAAGAATGAATCTTACTAGAATGAAGTCTTACCAGAACATACTGTATTTATATCAAAGAACAAGTTGCTTGAACTGTTAGTCAATCAAATAATCAATCAACAAGCATTTATTAAGTGCCTTCTACTATGTTGTGTTAAGGTTCCAAAAATGCAAAGATAAAATTGAAACAGTTCTAGCCTTCAAGGAAGTGATATAGTGATATACGATTGAGGGGAATCTGCAAATAGGAGGAAGGGATAATGCCCAGCCATGCTCACATCTCCTAGGAACTTCTTTAAAATGTTAATTTTAGGGGCAGCTAGGTGGCACAGTGGATAGAGCACCAGCCCTGAATTCAGGAGGACCAGAGTTCAAATCTAATCTCAGACACTTAACACTTCCTAGCTGTGTGACCTTGGGTAAGTCACTTAACCCAGCCTCAAAAAAAGAAGAAAAAAAGTATAAATTTTAGATAAGTTGCTAAATCTGCTTTATTAAATGGGATGATTAGATAAAATCAGGTGAAATTTCAACTCTGAACCAAAAAAAAAAAAAAAGAGAGAGAGAGAGAAAACCTTATAGTAGGTGCTGATGGACATACAAAGACAAATAAGACATCATCTTTGCCCCAGTTTAGTTTAATGAATAAAATACATACGTACATACATACATACATACATACGTATATATTCAGGAGCAATAGATGACATGGAGGATAGAGCATCAGGAAGAACTGAATTCAAATTTTACCTCAGACACGTATTAGATATATGATCCCAGGCAAATGACTCAACCCTGTTTGCCTCCAAAATGAGCTGGAGAAAGAATTGACAAACCACACTAGTATCCTTGACAAGAAAATCCCACATAAGGTCATGAACATGACTAAAATGATTGAAGAAGAAAACATTTCCAAAATAATGATGATAATAGCAATAATTGTGATAAGCACATAGAAATACTAAAAGGGGACCGTGAGAATTGGAGAGAAAAATCTTTTCTAAGGGTATTTTTTAAGCAGATTAAGAAAAATGAGTAAAATTTTCATATGCAAGGAAAGTGAGCAAGGGCATTTCAGGCACAAGGTATGGCTTAAGCAAAGGCAAGGAGTTAGATATATTCCGGTAGAAGTGTAGTTATCTTTATCCTGTAAGTTAAGTGAAAGGATAAAACATGATTTAAGCCTGCAGAGGTGAATTAGAACCAGAATGTAAAGAATCTGGAAGTTATTAAAGGTTATTCAAGTAAAGTAAAAGAAACAGGGCAGTGCATCAGAAAGGCTATGGTGCTTGCGCTGTATTTTTTTGGAGAAGGGGAGAGATTAGGAATAGATATCAGTTAGGAATTCAATGCAATGTTTTCTGCCAGAGGAAATGAAGGATTAGAGCAATGATAGTGAGAACAAAAAGATCCATAATATTCCACACCTCAGCTGAGAGTTAAAATATGTAAGAAAAAAAGAAGTAAGTGTTGAAGTTCTTAGGAATGAAAAAAACAAATTCTTTCCCCTGTTAAATAACATCAGAACTTTAATATTTTCCTATTCGTTTCCATATCTTTCAATTTTTGCCCCTAGGACAAGTCTTCCCATCCATAGGGTTATTTGTAGCCTTCAATTCTGAAGTGATTTGCATCCTAGAAATTGCAAATTATAGACAATAAGTAACTCATCAGGGGGAAGAGTCCTGTAAAAATTGAGGCTACTTATATGAAGCAGAACAGGCAACGTTCCATTGCAGAAGAATAGGTAGAGCTTCCAAAGAAAAAAGCCATTGTCCTTTACTTTATGTTACTGAACAGGAACATGACATTCTGGGAGCTAACTCTTTTCTACCACCATTCAATAGGGACATGAAAATAAATCTATTCATCAAAGAAAGCAGTTCTTGCATTCTTCATTTTTATTTTCTCTAACGATACTCTATTTTTAACTCAGGGCCACATCACTAGTTGGCCTTAACTCTAAATTATGCTGCCCATAATCAAATGCAATACTATCACTTCTAGAGCATCCATGTCAATCATCTGTCCTAAGGTGATAGACAATCACTATCTCTCTGACTTTCCTATCCAAAGTCTTCCTCTATAACTACCATTATCCTATTAACATGTTCTTTTAATCTTAGAATATGAGCCCTTAAAGGGAAGGGGCTGTCTTGTTTGCTTGCTTGTACTTATAGTCCTAACATTTAGCACAGTAATTAGACTATACATAGTTTTTAATGTTTTTTCATTCACTCATTTACAATAATTTTGTACTCAGAGATGAATCAAAATGAAAAAAAAATAAACTTTTAAGTAAAAGAACCTTTTGTTGCAAATTGCATCTTCACAAAATGTTAGAGGTACCAAAATAACAACTAAGGCATTGAAAGGGAAGTTTTCAGGAGCAGGTAATGTTTGAGGTCAGACTAAGATGGGTCAGGGTAGTCAGGTTAAAATCCAATTAGTTTTATGAAACTGGGCAAATTACTCAATTTCCTTATCTGTTAAGTGGGAATAATAATACTACATATATCATAGGGTAGTTGTGAAGGCTAAATGAGGTCCTTAGTTAAAAGAATTAAAGCAATCTTGAAAACTATATACATATGCACTAAGAATTAAGTGAGTTCATTCTAGGCCAATTTTAAATTCAACCCGATTAGATAAACACATATTAAATATGTATTAAGTATACAACATTGAAAATACAAAGATAAAGAATTTAGTTCTTTTCTTAAACAAGCATGAGCTAGGCAAAAAGAATGAGGCTCGCTCCTCAATGGATATAATACAAGTTAGAATGAACTAAGTACACAGAAGTTGAAGAAGGCAGTTAACTTTCTTCTTTGGTGATCAGAATGGACACAATGAAGGCAAGCTGCTAATGTTGGGGATAACTGAGATCAAGTGGGAAAGATCCAAGTAGACATAAAATCCACACAAAAACAGCTCAGGGATAAAAATTATTCAGCACCTTGGATAGCTACACAAGTGCTCAATTCAAAGAAACCAAAGTCGTCATATATAAACTTAATCTGATAGATTGGCTAAAATGACAGGAAAAGATAATGATAAATGTTGGAGGGGATTTAGGGAAACTTTTTTTTTATTATATATATATATATATATATATATATATATATATATTTTATAATATTATCCCTTGTATTCATTTTTCCAAATTACCCCCCCTCCCCCCGACGACAGGCAATACCATACATTTTACATGTGTTACAATATAGTCTAGGTACAATACATGTGTGCGAATATCATTTTCTTGTTGCACAATAAACATTAGAATCCGAAGGTACATGCAACCTGGGCAGACAGATATTAGTGCTAACAATTTTCATTCCCCTCCCAGTGTTTCTTCTCTGGGTGTAGCTACCTCTGTCCATCACTGATCAACTGGAATTGAGATGGATCTTCTTTATGTTGAAGATTTCCACTTCCATCAGAATACATCCTCATACAGTATTGTTGTTGAAGTGTACAGTGATCTTCTGGTTCTGCTCATTTCACTCAGCATCAGTTGATTTAAGTCTCTCCAGGCCTCTCTATATTCCTCCTGCTGGTCATTTCTTACCGAGCAATAATATTCCATAACCTTCATATACCATAATTTACCCAACCATTCTCCAACTGATGGACATCCATTCATCTTCCAGTTTCTAGCTACAACAAAAAGAGCTGCCACAAACATTTTGGCACATATATGTCTCTTTCCGCTCTTCAGTATTTCTTTGGGATATAATCCCAGTAGTAGCGCTGCTGGGTCAAAGGGTATGCACAGTTTGATAACTTTTTGGGCATAATTCCAGATTGCTCTCCAGAATGGCTGGATTCTTTCACAACTCCACCAGCAATGTATTAGTGTCCCAATTTCCCCACATCCCCTCCAACATTTGTCATTATTTGTTCCTGTCATCTTAGCCAATCTGACAGGCGTGTAGTGGTATCTCAGAGTGGTCTTAATTTGCATTTCTCTGATCAGTAGTGATTTGGAACACTCTTTCATGTGAGTGGATATAGTTTCAATTTCTTCCTCTGAGAATTGTCTGTTCATATCCTTTGACCATTTATCAATTGGAGAATGGTTCGGTTTCTTATAAATCATGGTCAGTTCTCTATATATTTTGGAAATGAGACCTTTGTCAGAACCTTTGTTTTTAAAAATATTTTCCCAATTTGTTACTTCCCTTCTAATCTTGTTTGCATTAGTAGTATTTGTACAGAAACTTTTTAGTTTGATGTAATCAAAATCTTCTATTTTGTGATCAATAATGATCTCTAATTCTTCTCTGGTCATAAATTCCTTCCTCCTCCACAGGTCTGAGAGGTAGACTATTCTCTGTTCCTCTAATCTATTTATGATCTCATTCTTTATGCCTAAATCATGGACCCATTTTGATCTTATCTTGGTATATGGTGTTAAGTGTGGATCCATATCTAATTTCTGCCATACTAATTTCCAGTTTTCCCAACAGTTTTTTCCGAATAATGAATTTTTATCCCTAATGTTGGAATCTTTGGGTTTGTCAAAGATTAGATTGCTATAGATGTACCCTTTTTTGTCCTTTGTATCTAATCTGTTCCACTGATCTACCGGTCTATTTCGTAGCCAATACCAAATGGTTTTGGTGACTGCTGTTATATAATATAGCTTTAGATCAGGTACACTTAGACCACCTTCCTCTGAGTTTTTTTTCATTAGTTCCCTTGCAATTCTTGACCTTTTATTCTTCCATATGAATTTTGTTGTTATTTTTTCTAGGTCATTAAAATAGTTTCTTGGGAGGCTGATTGGTATAGCACTAAATAAATAGATTAGTTTGGGGAGTATTGTCATCTTTATTATATTCGCTCGGCCTATCCAAGAGCACTAAATGTCTTTCCAATTATTTAAATCTGATTTTATTTTTGTGGCAAGTGTTTTGTAATTTTTCTCATATAATTCCTGACTTTTCTTTGGTAGATGGATTCCCAAATATTTTATACTCTCAACATTTGTTTGGAATGGAATTTCTCTTTGTATCTCTTGCTGTTGCATTTTGTTAGTGATATGTAAAAATGCCGAGGATTTATGTGGATTTATTTTGTATCCTGCCACTTTGCTGAAATTTTGAATTATTTCTAGTAGCTTTTTAGCATAGTCTTTGGGGTTCTCTAAGTATACCATCATGTCATCTGCAAAAAGTGATAGTTTAATTTCCTCATTTCCTACTCTAATTCCTTGAATCTCTTTCTCGGCTCTTATTGCCGAGGCTAGCGTTTCTAGTACTATATTGAATAGTAATGGTGATAGTGGGCAACCTTGTTTCACTCCTGATCTTACTGGGAAAGGTTGCAGTTTATTTCTATTGCATATTATGCTTACTGAAGGTCTTAAATATATGCTCCTGATTATTCTAAGGAATAGTCCATTTATTCCTATACTCTCAAGAGTTTTTAGTAGGAATGGATGTTGGATTTTGTCAAATGCTTTTTCTGCATCTATTGAGATGATCATATGGTTCTTATTAATTTGATTATTAATATGGTCAATTATATTAATAGTTTTCCTAATATTAAACCAGCCCTGCATTCCTGGAATAAATCCTACTTGATCATAGTGTATTATCTTGGAGATGATTTTCTGAAGTCTTTTTGCTAATATCTTATTTAAGATTTTAGCATCAATATTCATTAAGGAGATTGGTCTATAATTTTCTTTCTCAGTTTTCGATCTACCAGGTTTAGGTATCAGTACCATGTCTGTGTCATAAAAGGAGTTTGGTAGGACTCCTTCATCCCCTATTTTTTCAAATAATTTATATAACATTGGGGCTAATTGTTCTTTAAATGTTTGGTAGAATTCACATGTGAATCCATCTGGCCCTGGGGATTTTTTCCTGGGGAGTTGATTAATAGCTTGTTCTATTTCTTTTTCTGAAATGGGACTATTTAAGCAATTTATCTCCTCCTCTGTTAATCTAGGGAGCCTATATTTTTGGAGAAAGTCATCCATTTCACTTAAGTTATCAAATTTATTGGCATAAAGTTGGGCAAAGTAACTCCTTATTATTTCTCTAATTTCCTCTTCATTGGTGGAAAGATCCCCCTTTTCATTTGTAAGACTATCAATTTGATTTTCCTCTTTCTTTTTTTTGATCAAATTTACCAAAGGTTTATCTATTTTATTGGCTTTTTCATAAAACCAACTCTTGGTTTTATTTATTAATTCAATAGTTTTTTTACTTTCAATTTTATTGATTTCTCCTTTTAATTTTTGTATTTCGAGTTTAATTTTTGGTTGGGGGTTTATAATTTGGTCTTTTTCTAGCCTTTTAAGTTGTAAGCCCAATTCGTTAATCTTCTCTTTCTCAATTTTCTTCAAATAAGCCTCTAAAGATATAAAATTTCCCCTTATTACTGCTTTAGCTGCATCCCAAAGATTTTGATATGATGTCTCATCATTATCATTATCTTGGGTGAAATTGTTAATTGTTTCTATAATTTGCTGTTTCACCCAGTCATTCTTTAAGATGAGATTATTCAGTTTCCAATTACTTTTTGGTCTATTTACCCCTAACTTTTTACTGAATGTAGCTTTTATTGCATTGTGATCTGAGAAGAAGGCATTTATTATTTCTGCCTCCCTACATTTAATTTTGAGATCTTTATGTCCTGGATTTAGGGAAACTTGAACACTAATGCTTTATTGATGGAATTGCGAACTAATCCAACCATTCTGGAGAGAAATTTGGAACTATGCTCAAAGGGCTTTATAAAACTCTCCATGTACCCTTTGATCCACCAATGCCATTATTGGGTCTGGATCCCATTATTAGAAAGGGGAAACTACTCACATGTGAAAATGTTTGTGGCAGCTCTCTTTGTGGTGACAAAGAATTGGAAAACGAGTAGATTCCCATCAATTGGGGAATGGCTGAATACATTTTGGTATAATTTTTTTTTAAATGGTGAGAACAGTATGCTTCAATGTGTATTTAATTTCCATAGTTTTTTGATTTGGTTGTGGAGGGCATTTTCCAATCAAAATTTATGGAATTGCCTTGACTCACTTAATTACTGAAAAGAGCTAAGTTGATCCTAGTTGATCCCACACAGTTTTTAGATTGTTGTTTACAGTGTTTTTCTGGTTCTATTCACTTCACTCAACATCAGTTCATGTGAGTGTCTTCAGGCTTTTCTGAAACCAGACTGCTCATCATTTCTTATAGAGCAAAAAAAAACCCTGGACTTACATGAGCTGATGTAGAAAGAAATGAGTAGAACCAGGAAAACAGGAACGGCAAACTTTTGTGATGACCTACCATGATAGACTTGGCTCTTCTCAGTAATTAATTATACCAAGGCAATTCCACAAACTTTGGATTGAAAATACCCTCCACATCCAAAGAAAAAATTAAGAAGATTGCCTGAAGATTGAAGCATACAGTTTTTACCGTTTTTCTTTCTTATGGTTTTCCTTTCTATTCTGATTTTTCTCTCCAAACATAACTCATATGAAAATGTTTTTTAAATGAATGTGCATGCATAACAGAAATAATTTTTTAAAAAATGATTAGTTTGATAAGTTCAGGCCTACTTTACTGACTTGGTGGATTTTCTTGTTATCAAACAGATTTAGTTAAATTTGAAAAAGATCTACAGATATCTACTAAGAAGCTGTATGATCACATTTTGGGGAAGTTTGGTTAGGTACAGTTTGAACTAGAAGACCTCTGAGATACCTTGGGACTCTGAAATTCCATCTTTCTGTGTGTGGTCATCATTATTTGAAAGATTTGTCATCTGATAAGCCTCTTTTCCCCTCAATAGTACTTGAAATAAGTCTGGCGCCTGGGCCCTGACTTTATATGGAAAAATGAAATTTCAAGCATCATCACACATAGATCTATCTTTTAGACAGAGATTGAACATATTTTTCAATGGTTGGTATGACTATTTTCCCTGAGATCTGATAATTGCCATAAATAAAAATAAGAAATCTTGGCTCTTTGGAACTAAATGAGAGATTGCAAAATATATAGAGATTACTCTCCCAGAAATTAGAAATCATTTTAAAGAGTCATTGAGCATGTGGTTGTCCCTTTTCTATGCAAACTATGCTTTTCCTGGTATGTAGCAGGTACTTAATGCTTTTAAAATGTCTAATGTTGTGTTCCAAGAGCTACTTTACCAGAACTTTCATTGCAAATAGAATTTCTATCATATCAATGCCTCTACTCAATAGAAGATGAGCATATATTATATATCTATGATGTAAGACTGTGAACACAAAGGCAAAAAATAGTTCCTCAAGGACTTGCCATCATACCATCCAAATTCTAGAATGAGAATGAAGAAAGACCTTGGAAACCACATAGTCCTCTAATTTCATTTTATAGATCAAGGCTTTTTCAACTTTTTCCACTCATGACCCCTTTTATTCCTTTTATTAATCCCAGATATATACTTATATGAAAAATACAACAAATAAAACATTTACTGATAAATCATAAAGAAATTTATTTTAAAACATTTCTTTGATATATATATATATATGTATATATATATATATAATTTTAACATTTATTAAAGATGAAAGCAAATTTATATACTGAGATAGATGTACCTATTTATTTTTACATAAAGAATTAAATCTTGATGAAACATTTGATACTGCAGGACACAGTATCTTGAGCATTTTTCATCATATTAATATTTTGATATTTCACAACCCTTACATTCAGTTATGTGATCCTATGTGGAGTCATGACCCACAGGTTAAGAAGCTTTGCTATAGATGATGAAATGGAAGTCCAGCAAGAGCAGGTGATTTATCCAAAATCATACAGGTAACATCAATTTGAATGTAGAATCTCAGCTTCCAGAACATGTCCTTTGAACCATATCATAATTAGTCAGTATCAAATCAGCTTGAATCTACTGTAGGTGCTTTATTAAGAGCTCAGGAAATCACAGAGAAAACATTTTGAAAATCAACTAGATTTGCTGCAAAAGTGAAAAGAATATTTTTTATAAGCGAATATCCAGAGTATCTTTCCAATTCATATTTAGGGTTATATCCCTCCTCAAAAGTTTCTGACATAAGATCAAAATTCTCTGTTGGAATAATGATAATTAGCTGCCTTGAAGTGAATATGGAAGGGAACAGTAATGCTTTTAAGAGTCAGTGCCACTCCCAGAAATCCATTTAGAGAGAGTTGTGAATATCTACATTGTAGTTTCAAAAAGTGTTAAAAGCCACTGGAGGTAGATTATTAGCTCTGGATTGAAACGGCTTCTTGAGTTTATGCTTCCTTGCTCTTTGACTCATGTCCAGTGAAATGGCATAAAACAGAGAATTTCCCCGCCATCTTTACTGCACATTCAATATCATTTTTATTATAATTTAAATGAAGAAAGAATTCAAACCGTGTGTTGCATTCGATTGTGAAGAAATAAATAAAACCTGTTGAAATTGAAGATTGGAAGATATTCCTGCAGCAAGATAGGGATGATTTAACAAAATCTGTTGCCCACATACAGAGTCACTTCTAAAGGCCCATTGATCTTGCTGCTTAGCTTTCTCTTTCATGGTTAAGTTAACAAAAAACCTGCACAAATATAACATTGACAGCATAAGCCTAAAGTGCTTTCTGTAACAAGCCACAAACAACCGAGGATGCTGTATTGACTGCCAGGTTTCAGGCAATGGCACACTGAATGATGAATATTAATGGCTTGTATTGATATAAAACATTTTTTCTTAAAAGTATACAGTATTTCTTTAAAATTGCCTTATTGAGTTCTGTGACAACACAGTGAATGGAGAAATCTGAGAACCAGAGAAGTTAAGCTAAGATAATACCCCAAGTTTCTTCATTCTCAATCTAGCGTTTCATCCATTAAATCATTTTTCCTCCTTCCAGCTTCCAAAAATGACTGACTATTTATCCAAATTCTTTTTCAAAGAGACATGAAAGAAGGTTACACTTCAGAGACCATTCCTTTGAGATCCTATAAATCAACATATGGAAGTCTCAAATCAATTACTTAGAAATTCAAGTGACAATTTATATTAAAGTTCAGAGGGAAAATATATTATTCTATCCCAAAAAGGGGATAAGATTAAAATTCTGAATGCTGAAAGTATTACTGAAGTGAAAACTTTTCTATAATTTTGCAAATGTTCCAAAAATAAATTAGGCTAGATATGGGTTAAAAGTGACAACAATAATAAATTATATTTATTATAGCACATCTTAAAGAGTTTTCTGTGTTTTCTTTCTCACTTGAGTCTCTTATCCTTATGAGGCATATGTAAACATATTTCTCTCCCCATTATATAGAGAAGGTTACTGAGGACCAGAGAGATGAAGTGCTTTGCCCACATCCACAGACTTGAAGTACAATTTAAAGCACAAAGGGTCTGACTCCAAACCTAGCATTCTTACCATCTGACAATACTTGTAATGTACAGTTTCTTGGAAAAGAAAGAAAAACAGCAAAGCACAATGGAAAAACTGATAAGTCTGGAGTGAGAGAACTTGAGTTCAAATTCTGACTCAACCACTTATAATGTGTGAGATTTTAGGCAAGTAACTTACTTTTTCCAGCTCTAAATCTGTGCAAACAAACAAACAAAAAATGTTTAAATGATTGATTGTCCATCCTCCTTTCTGCTTTTTAGAGTCCCTGACTTTCTTCCAGCCTCAGCCCAAGGACCACAATTGATTAAGAGACCTTTTCATATCTCTCTTGTAGTACCTTCCATTTACTCCTTAATATCTTGTCTTCCAAACTGGAATGTAAGTTTCTTGAGGGAAGGGACTGTTTATACCTTTTTTGTGTATATTTTTGCCTGCCTACCTGCCTGCCTGTCTGTCCATCTCTTTCTGTCTCTCTGTCTCTGTCTCTTTCTGTCTGTGTCTGTCTGTCTGTCTGTCTGTCTCTGTTTCTCTCTCTTTCCCTCCCTCCCTCCCTTCTTCCTTCCCTTCATCCCTCTCTGTTTATGAGGTGATTGGAATTTAAGTGATTTGCCCTGGTCACAAAGGTAGGAAGTGTTAAGTGTCTGAAACTAGTTCTGAACTCATGTCCTCCTAACTTCAGGGTGCAGTGCTCTATCCACTGCATCATTTACCTGCCCAAACTTAATGCTATTTTTAAAATAAAGTAGTTTTCTTTTCTCTGTCTCTGAATTACATTGACATGTTACCTTACAAAGACCTACCTGATCCTGCCTCTTACCAATACTGGCCATATGACTTAGGTCAATAGCTTAACCTCCACATACCACCACCACCACCACCATCATTACCCCTCCAGACAACAAAATCTTTAAGGTGACCAGTTACAAAGCAAGTGTTGGTCTGTATTGGTAGATATAGCATTAAATATAGCATTAAAATCACAGGTCTCAAAATAGTCAATGACTATAGTAATCTAGTGTTTGAAATACCCAAAGACCCCAACTTTTGGGATAAAAACTCACTATTTGACAAAAATGCTGGGAAAATTAGAAACTAGTATAGCAGAAACTAGAAATTTACCCACAACTAACACCATATATCAATATAAGGTCAAAATGGGTTCATGATTTAGACATAGTGATATGATAAGCAAATTAAAAGAACAAAGGATAGTTTACCTCTCAGATCTGTAAAGAAGGAAGGAATTTGTGGCCAAAGAAGAACTGGAGTACATTATTGAATGCAAAATGGGTTATTTTGATTTTATTAAGTTAAAATTTTTTGTACAAAAAACTAATGCAGACAAAATTAGAAGAGAAGCAATAAATTGGGAGAACATTTTTATATTCTTTTTTTATATCTAGCCTTTTAAAATTTTTTTATTAATTTTATAAATATAACATTTTCGACAGTACATATGCATAGGTAATTTTTTACAACTTATCCCTTGTACTCCCTTCTGTTCCGAATTTTTCCCCTCCTTCCTTCCACCCCCTCCCCTAGATGGCAGGCATTCCCATACATATTAAATATGTTATAGTATATCCTAGGTACAATATATATGTGCAGAACCAAATTTTGTTGTTGTTGTTGTCGTTGTTGTTGAAAAGGAAGAATTGGATTCAGAAGGTAAAAATAACCTGGGGAGAAAAACAAAAATACTGATAGTTTACACTCATTTCCCAGTGTTCCTTCTCTGGGTGTAGCTGATTCTGTCCATCATTGACCAATTGGAATTGGATTAGCTCTTCTCTATGTTGAAGATATCCACTTCCATCAGAATCCATCCTCACATAGTATTGTTGTTGAAGTGTATAATGATCTCCTGGTTCTGCTCATTTCACTCAGCATCAATTGATGTAAGTCTCTCCAAGCCTCTCTGAATTCATACATTTTTACATTCCAGGCCTCATTTCTAAAATATAAAGAGAATTGTCTTAAATTTATAAGAATTCAAGTCATTCTCCAATTGATAAATGGTCAAAGGATATGAACAAATAATTTTCATATACAGAAATTAAAACCATTTCTAGTCATATGAAAAAATGCCCTAAATCACTATTGATCAGAGAAATGCAAATTAAAACCACTCTAAGGTACCACTACACACCTCTTAGATGGGCTAAGATGAGAGGAAAAAATAATGATGAATGTTGGAGGGGATATAGGGAAATTGGGACACTAATACATTGCTGGTAGAGTTGGGAACTGATCCAACCATTCTGGAAAGCAATTTGGAATTATGCCCAAAAGGCTATGAAAATGTCCATACCCTTTTATCCAACACTGTCTCTACTTGGCTTATATCCCAAAGAGATTATAAAAAAGGGAAAGGGACCCACATGTGCAAAAATATTTGTAACAGCTATTTTTGTAGTGGCAAGAAATTGGAAACTGAGTAGATGCTCATCAGTTGGAGAATGGCTGAATAAATATATGAATATGGAATATTATTGTCCTATAAGAAGCAATCATCAGGATGATTTCAGAAAGGCTTAGAGAGACTTACATGAACTGATGCTAAATGAAATGAGCAGAACCAGGAGCTCACTGTACATGGCAATAACAAGATATACGATGATCAATTCTGATGGACGTGGCTCTTTTCAACAATGAGATGATTCAGGACAATTCCAATGATCTTGTGATTAAGAGAGCCATCTACCCTCAGAGAGAGGACTGTGGGAACTGATGTAGATCACAACTAGAATTTTACTCTTTTTATTGTTGTTTGCTTACATTTTATTTTCTTTCTCATTTCTTTTTCCTTTTTGATTTTTCTCGTGCAGCAAAATAATTGCATAAATATGTATGCATATATTGCATTTAACATCTATTTTACCATGTTTAATATAGATTGGATTACTTGCCATCTATGGGAGGGGATGGGAGAAAGGGAGGGGAGAAATAGGAACATAAGGTTTTGCAAGGGTTAATGTTGAAAAATTATCCATGCATATGCTTTGAAAGAAAAAAAAAACTTTTATTAAAAAAAAAAAGCTATAGGTCTGTTTTTGTTTCCCCTTTTTTTGTCTTTAAAGAAAAAAAAAACTACAACTGAAAAAAGTACAATGAAAATATGGAAAGAACTTAGTCCAAAACAAAGTTTCAAAGAGTATGAAAAGTTAGTAAGGGAGGAAACTACTCAGGCCCAGCATGAGTTAGAAAGAGATGTTGGGAGCTGTGTGGCTGCTGTGAGTTAAGGTCTCATCCAATCCATTGTACTTTCCTGTTCTTTTTAGAACATGCCTTCCTTTACCTTCTCTTAATCGCCCAGCCCTTTGAAGATATTTATATCAGTGGGAAGGAAAATCCTTTCCTGAAGCTAGCAGCTGACAGTGAGCATCTCATTGAAATATCACAAGGACAAGCCTTGAGCATGTTCTTTCTCTTCATTTTTGATGAGCCATATGATAGCTTCCCCATTTGTATTCCATTGCCAGCATATTAACCCTTTGACTCAAAAATCCCACCAAGTTGGAAAGCGGTATATTCAGCTCACCCATTCACCAGTAAAATAGAATGGCCAGAATGGAAAATACCATTCTATCTGTTGCAGATTTCATATACTTCCAGTTTCATAAAGCTAGAGCAGTAAGTTTCCCTAATAACATCATTGTTTTCTGCTGTTAAGGGAGCTGGAGTGCCATTAACACATATTAAAGTACCATTGATTCCATTAGTGCTGACAAGCACTAAATCCCAATTTCTCTCTAACTAAGCATTAAAATAAATGCAAATGTCCTTTAGCAACAAGTAACATGCTGAGCAACCCTTGCTAAAATAATTTAGTATATGAAAAAGAGTTCGAGCCTAAGTTTGCATCCAAAGAAACTGTAGTCTAATACTGAAGCCATGAAGGACAGGTGAAGAAATAAATATGAATTTTCTGCATGCACAGAAGCCTTCCAGGAGTGGCATTCTTTATCTCACAGATTAGAATCATAATCACTTTTCACCTTCAAATGGCTCTAACAGATTTTCTATACCACATTGGCATGGAAATGCAAGCTGTAGGCTCTGAAAAAAAATTTGTTTATAAATGGGAAAATTCAGACACAGGCTATTCTGTGAGTCCTGAATATTTTGATTTCAATATAGGATCGATATATCTGGATCTGCCAAGAAAGTAATGGGGAATTTGTCTAAGGACTTTCTCATTGAAGAGACAATCATACACCTCATAGGGCTTTTATGTGGAAGAACCAAGACAGGATGAAGAATCAAGAAGTTCTTCTGGCTCCATTGTATCAAAAATGATACAAAACCAATCAAAAAATTGATAAAGCCAATATTAATAGTGATAATAGTAAAACAACAACAACAACAACAACAACAACACAGCAACAATAATAAAGAGAAGAAAAGTCTGATGTAATGTTTCTCTAGACTGGCTTGAAAGTCAAGTAGATCTCAGTCTAAGAACTCTGTGACCTCCAGGTAAATCATTTAATCCTTGAGTGCCCCAGGCTGCAACTCTAAGATTAGAAGTTCTTGTTCTGCTTTGGTAAAGGAATTATCCAATCTAGGAGGTTCCATGCCAGTGAAATCATAGGTACAGATCTATGTTGCATGTTCTGTGTGACAAGAAAAACAACAGCTAGCACTTATATGGTGCCTTCGAGTTAGTAAAATATTTTACAATTGTGATTTTATCTTATCTTCACACTAAACTGGGATAATTCAACAATTGTGATCTTTGCCTTAATATATGAGGAAACTGAGGCAGACAAAAATTAAAACTTGCCCAGAAAACACATACTACGAAAGTATCTGAAGTCACATTTTAATTCAGATCCTGGCTCCAGATCATATATTCTATTTTATACTGCACCTAGCTGTATATACTCTTGAGTCAGTCAATCTTTCTAAACCTGATTTTCCTCCTCTGAAAAATTAGGGGGAAAGAAGAGATTATCTTTAAGATCCCCTCCAGATCTTGATCTCCATTATCTCTTAATTTTCATTATCTGTTTTTATTCGAGGTTTTTGGCTGGGGGTGAGGGTAGAGTGAGTTCACTAAAGAATCAGTTCTCAGTATATCTAAAAAAGATGAGAAAATTCCAAATGCTTGGAAAATATCATTCACCTTTCATCATCCCTTCCCCAAAAGGTAACCAACAAAAATATCAACAACTATACAACCACATATTTTGAAGTATTAATGAATCCAAGATTCTCTACAGACATCATAGGGGCACTCAGGATTTTCTTTTCTTGTCCCTTAGTGTTATGACCACCCAACATTTTTTTTTGTAAAACATGATTTTGATTATCCTTTACTACCTCTTCTACTGCATAATTCTTTATTCTATTATGCTTCAGTCTACATAAGCCCACTCTGCATCCCTCTGTTGTCCTTTTGATGAACCCATAACTTTAATTCTCC
This sequence comes from Sminthopsis crassicaudata, assembly GCF_048593235.1. Taxonomy (NCBI): domain Eukaryota; kingdom Metazoa; phylum Chordata; class Mammalia; order Dasyuromorphia; family Dasyuridae; genus Sminthopsis; species Sminthopsis crassicaudata. Next base: position 25,653,486 of record NC_133619.1, on the reverse strand, counting down.
AGAGAGAGCAGTAGTTCTATGGCATCAACAAAATATTGATGCTAAAAAGATATGCCTTTGTTTCAGGGTGAATCTTGAGAACATTAAAAGGATTTTGCAGTTTCTTAAAGATAATCCAGCTTGGGAGAATTCTCTCATTTTGTATGCTCAGCTCATAAACCATGTCTACTCGACAATAATATGTTAATTCTATGAACTATTGATCCATCTGTAGATTATGATCTGATTGATAGGTATCCTTCATTCGTTTATATTTAATTGGGATGACTACTCTTAGAAAGGAGTCTACCCATTTCATCCAGACTGACAGGACCATTGATAGGCCTGATCCCCCAATCACTTCTAAGCATAAAAGCTTTAAGCTGTTCCATTTTTTTTTTATGTAGTTAGTTTAACCTTACTTAGGCAGGCTGGTACCTTTCATTTTGGGGGGTTAACTAGTACTGTACAGAGTATAGTCATCTGATTGATTTTAGCTCTACTGGACTCAGAAACCCCAAATATAAGCAATCTATCCACAGCAGGTGTGCACCACCACTCTGGGCTAGAATGAATTCTTGAGAGTTATCATGGTTTTTATTTAAAATTCTCTAGAGCATCTGGTGTGAGACGACCAGCTTAACATCATCCAGGAATGGGAGGGACAAGACTAACTACAGAGAGGGGAGCTCTCTTTCTTTTAGACTCTTTTTTGGATATCCTCTAGGACTCAAAAGGAAGAAATGTTCCCCAGTTTTCTCCCTTATTTGATAATAATTAAAAAAGATAATAAAAGAAAGCTATTTTGCTGATAAATCTTTCAAAGAATCATGTCTGATTTTGCCAGATGCATAGGGGCCACCTCATCGAAGGAGCATGTTGGAAAGGAATGGACAGTGAAGTTGGATTTGGGATAGAATGGATGGTAGGGTAAGGCAAGGGGCAGATTTGGGGAGCTTTAAAAGCCAAGTAGAGATAATGAGATTGGTGATTGGGACAGTGAAAATGAAGACCATATTAAAGATCAGAGAGCTTCAATGGATTTCTTTTTTATTCCATCTGTGTCCCTAAACAAGTTATTTCTTTTTCACTTGGCCAAATTTTCTTGTCTGTAAAATTAGGGAACTGGATTAGTGTCATAGAAAGCAGACTGAATTTCAGAGTGAGAGGACTTGAGTTTGAATTCTGATTTAAAGGTCATTGTGATACGTCACTTCACTTTGTTGGACTTCTAGTTTCTCATCTGTAAAATGAAAGGACTGGATTAAATAAACTCTAAAGGCATTGTCATTTCTAAACTCTGTGATGACTAGGAGTAGGTAAGTGATACACAATAGAGCACCTCACCTGGAGTTGGAAAGACCTGAGTTCAAATTTGGCCTCATTCTTACTAGCTATGCAATCCTGGCCAAGGATTAATCTTTGTTTACCTCCATTTCCTGATCTGTAAAATGTAATAATACTACCCTCCCAAAGGCTGTTGTGAGAACCCAATGAAGTAATTCTGAAGAGCTCAGCACAATACCTGGTACATAGAAAACACTATGTAAATGTTAACTTATTATCACCATCATCATCATCATCATCATCATCATCACAAGATTCTTTCCAGTTTCCAATCCTTAAAAATGAAAAGATTAAAGCATATATCTTTAACCTCTCCCTCGTTATGGACCTCTTTGGCAGTGTTTTGAAGTTTATAGATGCTTTCGTGGAATGATATTTTAAATGCCTAAAATAGAACATAAAGGAAATCAATTATAAAAAAGTAATAAATAATGTATAAAATACATTATTTAAAACCAATATACCAGTTAGTGGACCCCAAATTAAGGACCATTATTTTAAATGAAGCAGATGCTTCATCAATTGGGGAAGGTGTAGTAGATGAATATGAGAGAATATTATTATTATAAGAAATAATATAATAAAAATGGAATATGAGAAGATTTATATAAATTGGCATAAAGTAAAATAGGCAGAACCAGGAAAGAATATGCACAATTACTATGACAATGGAAATGGAAACCACAACAACAATGAAGCCATAAATGTTCTGAATTGATAATAACCAAGCTTAAAACTTAAGAAAAGAAATGAGTAATAAGTAGCTTTTTGCTGATCTTTTGAAGTGGGACACTATGAGCATAACACATTGGGGAAATGGCCACTTTATTTTATGTGTTCTTTAGCTTTAATGAATCCGTTTTTTGTTTTTATCATTTGTTATAAGAGATGATCCTCTGGGAGAGAAAAAGAAGTAAATGGGAAATAAGGTGATATAAAAACAAAAGCTATCCCAAAAATTGAAAAGAAAAAAAAATAGAGAGTGAAGGTTTGGAAACTAGGAAATAATCTGATAAAAGTTTTGTTTAAGGAAGATTTATCTGACAATATCTAAGATGAACTGGAGAGGGAAAAGCCAAAAGGCAAGAAAAAAATCTCCTAGGACTCATTTACCCAAATCCACTCAAAAGGCAGTTGAGTTGCTGGCAATAGAAATAAGGGGAAGAGGTAGATGAGAAGCATTTGAAAGGGAGGAAAATGTGGAAAACTTGCTTTATGGATGGATATAAGGGGAAAAAAGGTGAATGAATTAGAGATTCAAGGTCTTGAACTTGAGTGAATAGAAAAGAATGATGTCCTTGGCAGAGTTGCACGTGTGTGTGTGTGTGTGTGTGTGTGTGTGTGTGTGAGAGAGAGAGAGAGAGAGAGAGAGAGAGAGAGAGAGAGAGAGAGAGAGAGAGAGAGAGAGATGGGGGGATTCAAAAGTGGGGGAAAAAGTAGCTAACTTGAGAAAACAAGAAGATTGGATAATTTGATGCACACTGAGTGGAAATCAAAAGAAAGATCTCCAAGCAGAACCAATGGAAATACTGGTGTGGATGGAGCTCAAGAGAGATAGATTTCTAAGTCATTTAGCAGGAATAGTAGTTGAAGCTAGATTACTCTGCCAGAATATTTAAGTGATTTTCAAAAGAATTTTAAAAGAAGTTGTTGTATTTTCAGATATTTGAGTTGGAAGAAGAACACCTAGATTTTAGGCTTGGCTCACTTACCAAACAGATATGTGACCTTGGGTCTCAGGTTTTACACTTACATAATGAAGGGATTTGAGGTTGTTTCAAGCTCTAATATTCCATGATCTTTATCAGGAGCTGCCTATAGTAAGCACTAATTGTCTCTCACTATACTGGCCCCATAATCTTATTTTTTTCATTATTTTCACTCACAAACCCAAGAAGAATCCTGCTTCAAAAATGGCTCTTTTCTCAGAAGGAAGAAAAAAAAATAGCCAAACTTACATAGCTACATCCTTCTTTATAATGTACTCTTAACTCTATGTCCTTTCTTCACTTCACTCCAGCAGTCTCTTTCTTAGAAGATACCTCCATCCCTATTGTTTTTTTCTCTGGTTTCTCAGCTCCTCCCAGAATCTCTATTTTAAGGAAGTACTCAAGTCAGCCTGATTCACTCTTGGTTTCTCTTCCAGCTCTGCTCCTGATCTTCTAGATATTTTTCTACCATAACCCCACTCAGGGAACTTCTTCCTCTATCTTCTACAGCTTTTTAACTTCTCTTTATGTTTTATCTTCCTCCTTTAGAATGTGAGCAGGACTTAAATATCTTCTGGTTTGTACCTGGATTTCCTGGGCCTATCACAGTGCATGATTCAAAGACTTGATTTTTTTTTCTTGACTTAAATTAGTTGATGAGATAGAATATTTGCTTTCTTGCCTTTCCAAAGATTTCAAACTTCTTGGTTGCTAAAACGTCAGATTCTGCCTGACCTCCAAAACCTGATCCATAACTAATCCATCAAAAACTCTGTTGCTTCCTACTTACTGATCAGTCTCTTTGGTTCAGACCAACATCTCACCCTGATATGATTACCCAAGTACAACTCATCTAGGACCAACTGGCTCAATGCTGTTTCTATCTGACAATCTAGATCAAAAGTAGATCTTTCTTAAATCATCTTTTGTTCTGGCTATTAATCTGGCACTGATGTTTTATTATGATATCCTCTATCTGTTACTGATACTAACCCTACTGAAGTTTAAATTTTTGTATAGACAGCTTTATGTAAGCATAGTCTTTAGGGCCTAACATCAGAAAGACCTGACTTCAAACCTAATCTCAGATACTTACTATGTCATCCTGGGGACTCAACCACCATTTACCTTGGTTTCTTCATCTGTATAAGGACTATAATAATTGTACCTGCCTACTAAGGTTGTTGTGAGGATCAAATAAGATAATATTTATGAAATAAGTTAGCACATTGCCTAGCACAGAGTAAGTGCTATATAAATATTAGTTATTGCTATTATTATTTACCAATAATATCTCCTCCAAAATAAATGAAAACTTATTCTATTTGAAAACACATTTAATAATTCTTTTTAGGTTCCAGGTCTGACAAGTTTCTCAGAATATTTGTTAGTGTTGTGATGAAGAATATACAAGTGCTATATATATTGTACCTAGGATATACTATAAGGTATTTAATATGTATGGGAATGCCTGCCATCTAGGGGAGGGGATGGAGGGAAGGAGGGGAAAAATTTGGAACAGAAGGAGTACAAGGGATAATGTTGTGAAAAAAAAAAAGTTACCTATGCATATATACTGTCAAAAATGTTGTAATTATAAAATTAATTTTAAAAAAATTTAAAAAAATTTAAAAAAGAATATACAAGTGCTAATGAGATTTAGAAACAGAAAAATTTTTATTAAAGCTATTTGTCAAAATGTATGTATGGGCAATTCTTTAACATTAGCCCTTTCAAAACCTTGTGTTGCCATTTTCACCCCTATTCCACACCCCTTCTCCTAGATGGCAAGTAGTCCAATATATGTTAAATATGCTAGAAATATGTTAAATCCAATATATGCATACTTATTTGCACAATTATTGCCTTCACAAGGAAAATCAAATCAAACCAGTTAAAAAAAAAAAGAGAGGAGCAAAATAAAATGAAAAGCAAACAACAACAAAAAGAGTGAAAATACTATGTTGTGATCCCCACTCAGTTCCCATAATCCTCTCTCTGCATGCAAATGGCTCTCTTCATCACAAGGTCATTGAAACTGGCCTGAATCATCTGATTGTTGAAAAGAGCCATGTCCCTTAGAATTGATCATTGATCTTGTTGCCGTGTACAATGATCGTCTGGTTCTACTCATCATCAGTTCATGTGAGTCTCTCCAGGCTTCTCTGAAATCATCCTGCTAGTCATTTCTTAAAGAACAATAATATTCCATAACATTAATATACCATAACTTATTCAGCCATTCTCCAATTGATGGGCATCCATTCAGTTTCCAGAGAAACAGAATATTTTTAATCTTTAAATATTTTAGCTATTTGTATAACATATTTGATTTTTGAAATTATAATCTTCAAATAAAGAAATTTCAGGGCTAAAAAAAGACCATGGACCCCTAATAATTAAAGAGACCAAAATATCTGTTTATTAGTAGCTTGAATATTTTGACAAATTGCAACTGGTAAATTTGTAGGTCTATTTTGTTAAGACAGCTCCATGATACGCAGGTGAGAAGATTCACAAATCTCATCTATTTGGCAATCTGCAAACCCATGTCTCAAATTTTCATTGCTTAGTACAGAGTGATACTAGCTGGGAAAGAAGAAAGAGGAGAATATGAAATCTGTAATTCCATTGGCATAGGGAACTCCCAATGTGGAGATTCCTTTCACTAGTGAGGACTTGCAACTCATTTGCAGTTTATAGTGTCTGAGAATTACCTGTGTCACATTCCACCTAGGATTATGTAGCCTGGATAAGAAGCAGGAATTGAATTCAGGACTTCCTGACTCCAAAGAAGGACTTCTGCCTACAACCCTCTGCTACCTTGTACAAAGTAGGTGTTTAATAAATGCTTGTTACATTGACTTGGATTGGATCTTCACAGCTGTAATTGAAATAATCTTTATTGCTCTTTCTGGGAGTGGGCAAGGCTGAAGGGAGATTGTTAATAGGTTCTGGATCAAGGTATTCAAGGTCCCTGGGCCCCCAGGCTTTAGGGATCTTTCTACATATTTGTGAAGCTTTAAGTGCATGACAAAATAATAATAACAGCTGACAATTCTGTAGCACATAAGGACTTAAAAGTGCTTTTCTGACAACAATCTGTGAGTCACAAATTATGTCATCACACTGAAAAAGCATTTTAAAATAACACAGCACTTTCAAAAATCAAATACAAACTACAATTCTATTGTTTTATTTACCAGTTGTTTTAGATCTTTTTAATCATTTGTTAAGATTGAAATATAATGGCAAATGATTCACATTGTTGTTTGGAGAGTAGGTTTTATGGGTGGAAGAAACAAATAATCGGTCACCTTGTAGATGACCTTCTGGTGACATCTCCTGGATTCCCCAGCAGCAGACATAGTGTGTCACATGACATCAATTCCAAGCCTTTTCCACTTAGAGTAACATGTCAGAAACATTGTCTTCCAGAATCAATGATCAGTCTCTGAGTGTCAGATCAAGTATTTTATGAATATAATTTCATAGATCGAGGGTTGGAAAGTATCTTTGAAGTCAACTAATCCAAACCCCTCATTTTACAGATGAAGAAACTGAGAACTAGGGAGCTTATATGATTTGTCCAAAGTTACACAGCTAGCTAATAAATATCAGAGATAGGTTTGGATCTGTTCCTTTAAATAAAGAGCCAGGGCTCTGTAAATGGCTCCATTCTACCATCTTAGACAACTCTACCACATTCTATCACCTTTCCATAATTCAATTTCCATAATTCCAAAACTGGTCTCTTAAGACAAGAATATCTTTTTAATAGACAGGTATTAATAAGCCTCCAAATGAGAGGTAGGATGGTATAGTAGATAGAGAGCTGCCCTTGGAATTGAGCAGACTTGAGTTCAGGTCCTCTTTTTAAGATATATTGACTGTGTTAATTGAACAGATCACTTAACTGTTCAGCTTCAATCCCACTTCCCATTTCCAGTGGACCATTGAAGCATTTTCATCTAGGAATTATTTACAACAATTAAATTACCAAAGGAATTTTTCTGCAGCAAAGTTATATAATTATAAATCATGAAATATAATGATCTCAGAAGAAAGAAAATTTCAGCCAACCCAGAGATCAATAAAAAGATCAAATGTGGTCATATGTACACTATAGCATAGGTGTGAATAGGATCTCCTTCTCTTAAAACCCCAGTTTCCTTCAAAGCTTAGTTTAAGTGTGACTTTGAACATGGAATCTTTTCTGATATACCAGGGTTTGGGTCTTATTCCCCCAAATTATGTAGTTTATATCAAGAAACATATACAAGTACTAAATATTCAAAATGTCTGTTAGATATCTATATAGATACAAAATACTGAATGTATATTTAATAATCTATAAATACATTATGAGACTACATGAATATATCTTTAATTCTTTGTAATTAAACATAAAGAATATATATTTTAAAATGTAGATTTCATATATAGAAATAATATAGAGAAAATAGTAATTCCATAATATACAGTATATTCTATATAGAGAATTATATATTATATATCATAGGATATGTATGTATCCTATAAAATAGATATATTTATGTGCATGTTGCTTCCACAGAATACAACATCCTTGAGGACAGGAATTGTTTCATTTATGTCTTTATATCTCCAGAATCCAGTACAGTTCTTAAGTCTTTCCCTCTCAGATATATTTATATCTAGATAGATAGCAATCTATAACTATATCTATTTACATGTGTACATCTACATATATGTATATCTATCTATATATGCAGATCTCTATATTTATATCAATCTAATCTCTCTCTACATATATTGTATATATATCAATCTAATCTCTCTCTATATAAATATATACATATATGTATATATAAGTATGTATATATATGTAATATATGTATATATGTGTGTGTATATATATGTAATATATATATATAAAACATATATACACACACATACACACACACACACACACACACACACACACCTTGGTAAAAGTGGTCATTCTTTGCCTTATTTCTTACCTAACCTTAATCATTGAATGAGTGTTACCTCACTTTAACTGAGATCTGTAAAAAGACTTTAGTTTACAAAGGCCAAGGTCTCCCCTGCATCTCCGGTCATCTCCAGTCATCCTGATATATATCTTCCTGCAACAAACTGGCAGAAAATGAGACTATTGATTGTATAGCCTTTCCTTGCTTAAATCCAAATCTCTTGAAAGTTATAGCACCACTTTCCTGATGTCATGGTCCTGTAAGAATGAAGGAAATATAACAACAGTTCCTAGGATATAACATACATTTAATAAATGCTTATTGGTTAAGACATTACATGAAGGAGACATGTTTTCATTGAAAGGAGATAGAATAATCATGCCATGAGAATCAAGAATCACAGATGGAAGTTGAGATTACAGCACTGATATCTTCAAAGTATTCAATAAATTAGAGGAAAGTTTCTAGTAGGTCTCATGGACGAGTAGATCTTCAGGTGAGGATAGATGGAAAGACATGAAGAAGAATGATACAGGATGAAATATAAATGAGTTCTAATTTTTACCTGAGATTAGGCATGGAGTGGTAACAAGGACTTGGAAATATTCAAAAGAAAAATTGAATTAAGATAATACAAAAATAACAATTGTAAATTGAATGAAACTATAACAAATATAACATCAAAGAAAAGAACTGGAGAAAGCTGACAACCATTAAATGAAATAAAGAATCTTGAACAATGAAGCAGTAAATTGGTAATGAGATTAGAATTTAAAATAAGGTGATTATAGGGCCCAGATTCTAAATTGATGAAAGAGAGGCTTTAAGGATTTTTAGAAGAGTTTCAAGAACTCAAAATGGCCTTGTTCCCCATTTCATTTTTCTCCCCCTTCACGCTCTGAATAAAGTAAAATTCAATCCCACACTTCCTTGCACAAAATTAACAGGTCCCAGGGGGATCAAACCCCAAAAGATGACCCCAAGTCTTCTTCCTCATTTGTTCTAATCTACCCAGCTGAGTTCAACAGCCAGAGTTTATGCCAGCACTAAATTACCTAGTCAGTCATAAATCCAATGAGATGAGAGGACCTCTCTGATTAAAAAGAAAAATGGAATATCCATTCCTTTATTTCTTCACTACTTCCAGCTAACTCTAGTACTTGTAGGAGTTCATGGCCTCCTTCTAACCCTGATCCATGACCTCTAGAGGTCAATTGTCCCTATGACAGTTGTGGTCTGGCTTACAAAATGAGGATGGAAAAAGTTATTGACACTTAGCTCTTTATTCTCTATCCCAGACATCTCACACTCTACCCAAGTATACAAATGAACACATCATCTCCTTCATATAACTCCTTCTAATGATGCAGATTCTAATTATCATGCCCATTCTGTGTAACTCTTACCCATTGCCTCAAAAACATTACCCACAATTGGTTGTCTCCAAACTATAAAAGGACAAACTACTTTGGGATGCAGGCTGCACTCAGCCATAACTAGAACAAGCTACAAGAGGAAATGATAAAAGAGAATCTTTGTTATTTCGTTCAGTCCTTTCAGATATGTCAGACTCTTCATGATGCCATTTAGGAGTATTCCTGGCAAAGATAATGGAATGGTTCACCATTTCCTCTCCAGCTTATCTTATAGATGAGGAACCAAGGCAAACAAGCTCAAGTGACTTGTCACACAGCTAGTAAATGTCTGAGGTCAAATTTGAATTTATGATGAGTCTTCCTAATTCTAAGCACAGTGCTCTGGCTATTGTGTCATCTACCTGCCTCCCCCAAAATAATTTAGACTTGATATAAAGAAAAGCATTGAATTGAGAGGTTTTGACTTGCTCCTTAATAAGAGGTCTTGAACAAAAGCTAGATGACAAAAATGTAGTGATGCTATGGGGGAGTTATGTTTCACTTCTAGATTGGGCTCCAAATGGCTTCTGAGATCCCTTTCTGCTCTGAGAGTTTTAAATACTGTATGTTGCTCTTGGAAGGATCAGAAAGATAGTAGCTAGCCATGTCTGTGAGTCAAGTCCCAAATCCCAAAGCTACTTGCCAATTCAGACACAAAGAAATAAGACTCACCCTTGGGAGTATAGACAAAACTATCCACTTGGGATCTCCTTTTGACAGGAAAATGCTATAGCCAGAACCTTGAAAACCTTTAAAGAATAAGACCTTCAAACATCTTTGAGCTAATGTAATTTTACTGACAGTTTTGGAAATATCCTCCACTTTTTCCTTATGTTCCTACTTTATTATATTTCATGATCAGTGAGCATTCTCCTAAAAACAGCACTCTCCATGGCACTTCTCCTTGCCTAAATGGGCTAACTAGTTATAGTGTTCTTTCTATTGATGGGAAAGCCCTGATACATTCCTCAGAACAGTATCCAGTCTTCCTCTGTCCTTTACCCCCTCAGTACTGGTTTTACCAATTTTCTTGCTGCTACTCCCATGGATCCTTGAGGCTCCTTGGTGTATGCTCAGAACTCCTGCTGAATAAGCCAAGAAAGCTCTTCATTCACTATTCCAACAGTGCCCATGACATAAATTTAAGATATGTTTTCCTCTGTTTGGAATT